>NC_039259.1:26891493-26893993 GCF_003368295.1 Carassius auratus | reverse complement strand
TAGAACTTAAGATTTTTTAAACCTTACCTTTTATAGAACCTTAGATTTTAGAACATGACTTTTTTTTATAACCTTTTAAAACCTACAATTTGTAGAAGCTTAGAATGTTTCAAAAACATGATTTTTTTTAAAGAATCTTACATTTTAGAACTTTAGATTTTTAAACCCTGACTTTTCAAGAACCTTACCTTTTAGAAGCTTAGATTTTACATGTGACGCACACACACACACACATATCGTACTGATATGTATGTTATGTTGGTCTCTGAAATTGTTTTCTGCATTTTGTAAATATTGTAATAGTCTGTTGGCATAAAAAAAAAAAAAAGAAGCTTAGATTTTTAGAACCTTAAATTTTAGTGCGTAACGTTTTAAAACCTTACATTTCTTGAACCTAAACCTAAAAACTAATTTCTTTAGAAGCTTGTTATTGTTTTTAAAACATGCTTTTAGAACCTTACCTTGTAGAACCTTCGATTTTAGAACATAACATTTTTAAGAACCCTTTAAATCCTACAATTTTTAGAAGCTTTTAATGTTTTTAAAACATGATTTTTTTTTAGAACCTTACATTTCTAAAAATGTAGATTATTATTATTTTTTAAAAAGAACTACAGATCTTCCCAGTCTATTTTTGTCTAATAATCCTGCGGTTGCTTATTACAAATATTGTTGGTTCTTTGATGAATTGCTTTTGCTCCTCTTTTGTAAGTCTCTTTGGATAAAAGCATGTGCTAAATGCATAACTATAAATTAATCATAACATAATTTCCAGGAGTCAGTGTGCTTTAAACAAAACTCAGGTTGTAAAAATTAGTTTTAGGGAAGAATTAAGTTAACAGAAAGATTAAATTCATATCTCATATTTTCATAGTGTCTCATAGGCTGCTGTTTAAACACTGTATCACATGTGTGGGAATATGTTTATGGAAATGATATGCAGATGAGGTTATGCATAGCCAAATGAGTGCCATATATAGTTATTTTGGGAATGATTTGTAGATGCATATATGCATATCTTCCACTGATTCTTGCAGACATACAGTTTTGTAAATCAGAAAACCTTTGTGCTTATGGAAAATCTGCCTTTTGTGCATACACAGACTTTTAGGATGAAATCTATGCAAACTTGTACACATAAGCCCCAGATGTTAGACAAAAGTCTGGGCTTGCAAGATTTTTAGTATTGCTTGCTGTTACTGCTCTTGATTTTATTTGCAGAAAATGACCTTTAAAAGTCACACGGTTCAGCGTCAGTGCAGTTTTTTATAATTGTTGATTATTTAATAGATAATCAGGGTTTTTGTTTGACAGAAGACAAGTTATTCTTATAAAGGCATCAATAGCAAACTTTTCTGGCAGTTTTATGACTACTGCTAAATTTCTCGTTTTGATTTGCCATCATTTTATTTCACTGGCAATATTTCAGATGATTATATTATGTGATAATGTTGCACTGATAAACATGTGGCAATAGAAAACAAAAGGTAGTAAGTTCCAAATCAAAGATCCATTAAGAAACAAAAATATTTTTTACCAAAGTGAAAACAAAGTTCATTGATTATTTGAATCACTGAAGAAACCTTGTTGTGCACTTCTGTACCTTATATGACAATCTTAAGTTAAATATTTTTTTTATAATCGATATTTGACTTTTTTTGTCACTTTATATAAAAATCTTAAGTAAAGTATTTTTTTCATAATCGATCTTTGACTTTTTTGTCACTTTTATAAAAATCTTAAGTAAAGTATTTTTTTCATAATCGATCTTTGACTTTTTTTGTCACTTTATATAAAAATCTTAAGTAAAGTATTTTTTTCATAATCGATCTTTGACTTTTTTTGTCACTTTATATAAAAATCTTAAGTAAAGTATTTTTTTCATAATTGATCTTTTACTTTTTTTTGTCACTTTATATAAAAATCTTAAGTAAAGTATTTTTTCATAATCGATCTTTGACTTTTTTTGTCACTTTTATAAAAATCTTAAGTAAAGTATTTTTTTCATAAACGATCTTTGACTTTTTTTGTCACTTTATATAAAAATCTTAAGTAAAGTATTTTTTTCATAATCGATCTTTGACTTTTTTTGTCACTTTTATAAAAATCTTAAGTAAAGTATTTTTTTCATAATCGATCTTTGACTTTTTTTGTCACTTTATATAAAAATCTTAAAAACACGAGAAGAAAAGACGGGAAGAAAAGGAGAAAGGCTGGAGAAGCTGCGGAAGAGTTTAAGTGCCAGGATGCAACTCAGGAACGGACTTTGTTTTGAAGAAGGAAACATTAGTTTGTCTCTTACATGAGAGCACATTTGTTTCCTAATCATGTAAAAGCATAGTTCATGCCAAAGTCTTTAAAGTAAATTCCCCGGACAATAGAGAGCAGTAGGGACCGCTCACTTTTCCAAGCGTCTTGGTTGCAGAAGTGTTCTTCTCTTCCAGTCTTTAGTGATTTTAAATGTATTTTTAGTTAATTCTTTTTTGTGAATTAACCCACA
>NC_039259.1:26883993-26888993 GCF_003368295.1 Carassius auratus | reverse complement strand
TCCACAGAGAGAGAGAGAGGGCTGCTCTACTTTCAGAAGCTTTATACACACACACACACACACACACCAGCTATATGTTGTGTTTCATGGTTTAGGATTTAGTTTTTATTATTAGACTTAGAGATGTGCCGGTATTCGGTATTGTGATATATCACGGTAATTGATTTGCATGATATTGTTATTGTGGGCAAAAAATTATTACGAATTTGAAATGCATTTTAAGAGTACTTTTCCCATCAGCTGGTCAAAATGCACAACACTTTCACACACACATTCACTCTCTGACAGCAGATGGCGCTAAACTGCAGAAAATGCAGCACTTACCCTGGAAACCCCATAAATAAAGCAGCTGCGCTACTAAAACATTTTAAAATAATTTTAAATAGCCATTCAGATTTGTGTATTTGCTATGATGTTCCCCACAGTGCCAAATACTTAAGTATTTAGAATTAATAGGCTTCTTGTTTTCTAACTTAAAAAAAAAACAAATAATCTGGACTACAACATGCAATAGATATTGTTTGAAAGTGTTTAGATTCTTTATTGTTAATTCACACATTACAACAGGTCTTCATTAGTTAACATTAGTTAATTAATCACAACAGGAAAATTTGAAACCGGCATATCCCTAATTAGACTGTTCTGGAATCTGTTGTATTTTACGAGGGATTCACAAACTTTTTTGTCAGCTGAACCCCTTTTGAGCTAAAATGTTAATATTTCAATAATTTAATTAATTTAAATGATGTTGGTTCACGGTCACAGGTAAACAAAATTATTAATAATTTTTAATAAGTGTTTCATTTTTATTTACTTAGTATAATTTTAGATTGTTTGAAAATAATTCTTTTTTTATTTGCATTTTCATGATTTACATATTTTTTAACCACGTTTATTAAAAATATGAAATTTTAATTTGACATTTAATGATTTAATTCATTTTTAGTATTTGATTTGCATTTATTTGTAATATTTATTTATTTAATTTTAAATTCCTATGGTTTGTGTTAATATTTCAAGTGTTGTTTTTTCAATAGTTTTAAATTAAATTAATTTATAATTAAACATTTGTGATGGCTTTTATTTCAATAAATGATTCTAGTCACTGTTAGTTAGAGCTGTATTTACACTGTTTTTATATAAAATATCGAATATAATTGGACATTTTTATGATTAAATATTTTTTTGCACATTTTATTTAGATTTCTTTTATTTTGATTTTTTTATATTATTATTTTAATAGTTTCCTTTTTTTAGTAAGTGTTGTATTTTAACTGCTTTCAATTTAAATATATTTATTATAATTTTACCTTTTAATGATAATTTTTTTTAGTAAGTGACTTATTTTTATTGCTTTTATTTGGAAATTATTTATTTATATAACTTTTACATTATTATGATTTTAATCAGTTTTAATTGTTTTAATGTGAAATTTATTATTTAACATTTTTATGATTTCATTTTTAGAAAGTGGTTTATTTTGCTTGCTTTTATTTGAAAATAGATTTATTGCTGCCTTAAATTCTTATAATTTTAATAATTTTAGTAAGTGCTATATTTATTATTATTTTTAATGTTTATTTTAGTTTAATATTTTTTATGAATTCACAAACCGTCAGGGGTTCACAAAAACTGTTCATGAAGTCCTAACAAAATTTCCCATTGCAGGAAAGTATATTAGATCCGCTGGAATTATCCAGCAACACTTTGAGCACATCTTCGCCCTCTCGTCATCATGTGAACGGTCTTGTAAAAACAGAAAAGTTGATACTGAAAATAAGAAAGCTGCGAGTGATCTGAAGTTTGTGTGCAGCGGCTGTAAAATCCTCATGTTTAGCAGCAGGATTATGAGTTTAGATGACAAATGCATGTGTAGTTGCTCTGTTACGGGCCAGTCGCTGCTCCTCTGGTCTGTCACCGCTCAAATGAGCCGAAAGCCACTAAAAATCAGCGAGACAGACGTTAGTCGTGACACATCCACACTTTAGTGACAGAGGAAATGGGCCAATTAAGGACAGCTTGCTCAGACCCTGCATGGGGTTAATATTCAACTCCCGTAATTAAAAATAAATTACACTTTTCCTGGATAACTATTCAAACTGTCTCTGTGTTTCTGACGTGCTGCAGACTCTCTCGTTTTTTTCATTTCCAATTCCGCAACATCTGGTTATTTCTGCACCGTCTTCAGCACAAATTGATTTCGCTTGCAGAATACTGCAGTAGCTTTGGTGCGTGCTTTCGGATGCTTTCTCGTGTGCTGTTCTGGAAACAGAGGAGTTTTGATGTTGTTTGGAGCTCAAACTAGGTTTTGCATTGAAATTTAGATGCACGCTTTTATTATGCATTTACAATCATCTCCTAAAGCTTTAGCTGTCCATTCAGTAAATGTTCGCTATAGTCAGAAAATTTGGAATAAATGGAAAAGTTTATTGAAAAAAGTATGCATATGTTTTTGTTGAGTCATATTTGATACATTAAGTTTTTTGTATGGCTCATACAATCATAATTATGAGATAAAGTCAAAATTATGATGTCATAATTTTAAAAAGTCTAAATTTATGACCTAAGTCATTATTAGAGAAAAAATGTAAATTATGGTGTACTGAATCAAAAACATGATATGAATAGTCGTAACTACGACACAATAAGTAACTTTGAGATAAAAAGTCATAATTATGACACACTAAGTCATATGTTTTTGATAAAAATTATGGCATGACGTTACACTTTTGAGATAAGTCGTAATTATGAGATAATTGTCGAAACTATGAGATACAAGTCAAAATTATGACACAAAGGCAATGTTGAGATAAAAAACACAAACTAACATACTAAGTTTTAGTTATGAGATAAAAAGTTGAAATTATGACATAAAAGCCAGTAAGACGTGTTAGGTCATCATTTTGAGATAAAAAATAAGATGAATTTACATTTAATGTCATAATTATGAAATAAAAAAAGTTACAATTATGACAGGACAAAGTCTTTTGTTTTTTGTTTTTTATATGGCTCATACAATCATAATTATGAGATAAAGTCAAAATTGTGATGTCATAATTTTAAAAAGTCTAAATTTATGACCTAAGTCATTATTAGATCAAAAAAATGTAAATTATGGCGTACTGAATCAAAAACATGATATGGATAGTCGTAACTACGACACAATAAGTAACTTTGAGATTAAGGGCCCTATTTAAACGATCTGAAACGCAAGTGTCAAAGCGCGAAGCGCAAGTAAGTTTGTGGGCGGGTCTCGGCGCTGTTGCTATTTTCCCGGCGGGATAAATGGCTCTTGCACCCGGCGCAAATCTAAAATGGGTTGGTCTGAAGTAGCTTCATTATTCATAGGTGTGGTTTGGGCGTAACGTGAAATAAACCAATCAGAGCGTCATCCAACATTCCCTTTAAAAGCAGGTGCGCAAGTTCCATTATGGATTGCTATTATTATGGCGTATTTACCAGGCGCACGCCAGGAGCGGTTCACAGCCGAGGAGACTGATGTTCTTGTAAGAGCAGTGAAAAACAGAGAAGTTGTGTTGTATGGGGATGGGAGAAACCCACCCAAAATAGCGTCGGTTAAACAGACGTGGGAGGAAATAGCCACAATTGTTTCATCGATTTTTTTTTTCCTGGTTCTTGACGGACAAACAAATTTGTCAGATGTCCTTATAAGGACATATATATATATATATATATATATATATATATATATATATATATATATATATATACATATATATATGTATATATATATATACATATATGTCTTGCCACTATCGGGCAAACAGGTCTGATCCTTAATTACTACAATTAGCCTGAATAATTTGTAAGCAAGATTTCACAATGATTTCCGTCATCTCATATGTTAATATTTTTTTAGTGTAACAATTTATGATTTGCAAAAATAACTGTTGCATCTGTGTAGATTACATGAGCAAAGTGTATGCGCGTTGTGCACGCTATACATTATGGTCAAGCTTGCGCCCTTAAAATAGCATAATGAACAACGCGCAACGCGCCACTGACTTTAGACTAGGTTTTTTCTGGTCAGTGGCGCAATTGTTTAATGGAACAGCAAAATAGCACCAGGGATTGTTTGCGCCGGAACACGCCTCCTTTTTTGCGCTGAACCGCCCAGGGAGCGCAAGTTCATTCACTAGTTTAGCGACGTGCTTCTGTGGAGGGAAAAGCGCGCTTTGCGCGGGTGCAAAATAGGAATGACACATGCGTCGGTGTACAAAGTCAATTGCGCTGGGTGCAAGATAGGGCCCAAAAAGTCATAATTATGACACACTAAGTCATATGTTTTTGATAAAAAGTCAAAATTGACATTAAGTTATGATTATAAAATAAAAAGTTTAAATTATGGCATGACGTTACACTTTTGAGATAAGTCGTAATTATGAGATAATGGTTGAAACTATGAGATAAAAGTCAAAATTATGACACAAAGTCAATGTTGAGATAAAAAACTAACATACAAAGTTTTAGTTATGAGATAAAAAGTTTAAATTATGACATAAAAGCCAGTAAGACGCGTTAGGTCATCACTTTGAGATAAAAAATAAGATGAATTTACATTTAATGTCATAATTATGAAATAAAAAAAGTTACAATTATGACAGGACAAAGTCATAACTTTGAGATAAAAAGTCAAAACTTACTAATAGTGGCAGTTATGAGATAAAATGTTATAATTATGAGATACTAAGTCAATAATGAGATAAAAAGTCATTAGGATAATTTTGAGGAAAAAAGTCATAACTATGGCTAAAATAGTCAGAAAAGCTTTTGAAATTTATTTTTTAATATATAGAAAGAATGCCTTATTGAAACTTCCGACAAAATATAAATGTAAAAAAGAGTTTTTATCTTGAGTATCATATTTGATCCATCAGGTTTTTCTGGCTCATAATCTGATAAAGTGACAATATGAAGAAAGTTTAAGTTTTTGATCTTGTTGGTCACTTAGAAATGTGTGTATGAATATGATACAGTAT
>NC_039259.1:26876493-26878993 GCF_003368295.1 Carassius auratus | reverse complement strand
ATAAAATATATATAAATTAAAGTAAAAATAATAAAGCAAATTCATGTAAATTCAAAATAAAGCAAATATATATATATAAATACACTCATATTTAAATAAATATAGAAAAATAATAAAAATTATCTAGAGTGAAATAAATTAGCTGCAGAGGTGTAGGTTTTGTTGTAAAATTAAATCTTGAAAGTATTTCCATTAGCATATATAATATCCAAGCTACTGATGAAGGAATATCACAAGCAGATTGTCACAGTATTTACAGTAAATGCAGAGAAGAGACATTGGTGTGTGTGTGTGTGTGTGTGTGTGTAGAGAGGAATGGACCAAAGCCATCCAGACGGTGTCCGACAGTCTTCAGAAACAAGAGGAGGAGCTGATGGACGCGTCTCCTGACCACATGGACATGGAGATGTTCCTGACCAAACCTCGGCTCAAAGTGGTACACACACACTGCTCGAATATTCAACAAACCTGACCGAGAACAAGAAGCACAACATGCTTTCAATGAAATGAATGAAGAGTATTTTGAGTGCTTTCTGTGGCTCTCGGCGGGTCAGAGGTCAAACACGGCGTGTCTTTAGGGTCACAGTGTTTCGTGTCCAGCTCCTGCAGGTGTTTGTTGACGGCTCGTGTGTGTTTTTCAGACCATGCATGACTTCGAATACCTCAAACTGCTGGGAAAAGGCACTTTTGGGAAGGTGATTCTGGTGAAGGAGAAGGCAACGGGAAAATATTACGCCATGAAAATCCTGAAGAAAGAAGTGATTGTTGCCAAAGTGAGTATGAAGATGAGAAATATTAGTGCGTCTGACCTTATTCTGAGTGCAGTTTTGTCTGCAGTGGTCTTAAAGATCTTTTTCAGTACTTCCAAATTATTTTGTTGACAAATGAAAAACACATTTCTTCTTAAATAGTGTTTAAAGTTAAAATGCTTTTGCATGATCTGTGTCTCAAATGCAGTCTATGATTTATTGTAAATAATACAATACTCATCAAAAATGTAGAGATACTTGACTGATATATATATATATATATATATATATATATATATATATATATATACACACACACACACACACACACACACACACACACACACACACATATATATATATATATATATATATATATATATACTTTTTTTTTTTTTTTTTTTTAAGGAATATCATCTGTTGTTTAACACTTTCTTTTGTAAAAATTAAATTAATTATTAATTTTCAAGATAAATTCAATTGTTAATTTTTTTGTGTATTCAGTTGATTACCACTGTTTTTTGAGAATACATTTGTATTAAATCATCAATCCAGAATCATTTAATCACTGAAAACATAAAACATTTCTTAGGGCCATATCATTGCAAAAATATTAATAAATTATTAAATTGCCAAAGTTAGATGAATTTAATTTATTAGACATGGTTTTTAATTACTATAAAAAAATATTTTAGTCATTAAAACAGAATCCAGAAAAAATGAATATGGAAAACATAATATGGGAAAAAAATAAAACAAATTTTATAGGGCTCTGAAATCACGTTTTTATTAAATTGCAAATGTTTCATGATTTCAGTTAATTATACATGCTCTTTTATTGCAAAAATTTTATTTATCCAGTGGTTCAACTAAGATAAAAAAAAATATAAAATGGAAAAATAAAAATAAAACAGGAAAAAAAAATAGTCCTTATTTTTTCTAACTTAACAAAATTGTTGTTAAATTTTATACATTTCATGATTTTAATTTATTAGACATGCTTTTGGATGACTAACATTAAATTGGATCATTAAAATGCTAAAAATGTAATTAAAAATGCAAGAAAAAAAAAATTTGTGATTTAAAAAAAAATGTATTTCTTAGTTCCCTAGAAATATGAATTTTTATTTTGCTAAACTTTTAACCGATTGTTGTTAAATTACACGAGTTTCATAATTTCAATTAATTTGACATGCTTCTTTATTGATACCATTGAAATTAGCGAATAGTTAAAATTAAATGAATGAACCCTGAAAAATAAAAACTCATATAAATAACATGTACATTTTAATTTAATTTAATACCCAAATACGATTGACACAAAATAGTACTTCAGGGCCAATTTATTTATTTATTTATTTATTTTAAATAAAATAAATTTATATAATAATTTGGATGCATTATTCAGAGTGGAAGAAAAAAAGAGTTTGGACTCAATGTTCAGAAGATGTTTAACTCTTTCCCCGCCAAAGACGAGTTTTTACGGCTTTCTGTGTTTCCACTGTTATACACTGGGGGGCGCTATTTGTATTATTATTGCATGTAACATTCTAAACAGATGCATATGATAAACAATGCAATCATCAGCAATAAACAGAATATCAAAATTAAAACCGCATAATGTTACAGAATAAAATGTGTCAAGATTTATAGAAATAGTGTTTATAAAAGCGATTTACTGGATTTAAGCTTTAATTATCAGACTGAATATTATCCAGATGTAGGTTTTGATAAAAACTAGTTTTTTTTTT
>NC_039259.1:26828493-26868893 GCF_003368295.1 Carassius auratus | reverse complement strand
TAGTTTGGGGTGCTTAAGGCTCTTAAAAGGAACTTAAGCTAGATACTTAATCTTACATCTGCATGAAAAATACATCTGCATGAAAAAGTAGTAAAAAAAAAAAAGGTTTCCTACCAGCATCCTCTGTATTGTCCATAGCTGTGGGTGAAACTCCAAGTTCAAGGCATTTTTTGACGTGAGCTTTTGACTTCATATGCTTGGTGAGATTCCCTAAATAAAATAGGGGTTATTTTTATCTTTTGCAATCACGTTTGAATGTAAATGTGGTAAAGCCAACCTTTAGTTTTGAAAGCAAAGTTGCAGCACTTGCAGATGTAGGGTCTCACATCCGTGTGTGTTCGAATGTGTTTCTTGAGCATGCTTGGCTTCTTACAACGAATGCCACACTCTTCACATATATACTTTCCCCGACCACGGCCTCTCACATACACGTATTCCTCATTGGACTTATACCTGATAGAGAAAATACAAATATTTTTTCATTTCGATGCGTTACTACAGTCACATATAAACAGCAGCATGAAACAAATTACATATTCGTACCCTCCTTCAAAAATCTTCACGCGGACTGGCTCTGCTTGTCGTATGGTGGATTCCACATCTTCTCGTAATATTTGCACCTCTGGCTAATGTCTTTTAGCCTGACAGCTTGCTTTCTATCTTCCTCTCTGTAAGTCCAGTGATACCTGCAATAGTGCAACAGACCTTATGGAAACAGATGGCTAAATAAAAAGTACAGTTAAATATAGCACAGCAGCAAGTGGTAAATCAGCAAAAACCAACAACAGATAACATACTTGTTCTTGCTTCGGCCTCCAGGGGGTTGAGTTCACTAGCAGTCCAGGTTGGTAAATGCTGGCGACTGAATAAATAGAATCCTGCCTCCTCTGTTTGGATCGGAGAAGAGCAAGAACCATCCCAGTGCTAAGATCAGGTGGGTTAGGGTTACGGCATCTCACAAACCAATAGGCATACTCTGAAAAATGTGCTGCTGTTTGGGTACTATTTGGCTTAGTGGAGTTTGAGATAGCACCAGCTCACACATGTAGTAGTGTGAAGACCTGGAAACTTGGAGAAAAGTAAAGCACCTGTGATTGACAAGGGCACTGCACCTATACTAGAACCAGGAAGATTACTGGCCATTAATAAGTTCAGGTGTTGGTTTTTGTTCCATCATAGCAGTATCTTGAGGAATTCTGGCAGTAGATTGTAACTCTGGATTGCTGTAAAAGTCTTGGCTGGGGCTCATCCACATCTATCTCCTCAGTGGGCTCACATGTCTCTGGTGTGCTTCCTGATTTGAAAGCTTTCTTGGTACTTTCTCTTTCACCTTCAAGATGTCCTAACTCCACAGCACTAAGCTCTTCAAACAATCTGTCCATAAATGTTCTCATCTTTGACTCGTTTTTGTTGCTTCGCTTCAATGAAAAGTTCAATGCTACTTGTAGGTGAGAGCATGCGTTTGTTTGCTCCACCACTGGGGGCCTCTGTAGTTGAGATGGTTTTGGAGGTCAAGGATAGAGGTATGCCTGTATTTAGCTTTGCTGGTGATGCCTGTGGGCTGCGAAGTAGTCGCCTAGGGTGCCCTGATCCTGAAGATGGTTCACAATCTGGGTTATTTTGTGACATGACAATGGCAAGACTTTGACAGGGGGATTGTGTTTTGTGTTCTATGTATGACATAGGATTCTGTGTTTGAGAATCCAGAATATGAGATATACTAGTGTACGTTACATTCCCATAAGATGGTACTTGCATCTGAATTCTAACAGGCACTAGCAAACCGGACATACTTTGACTGGCTAATACTTGCTGAGCTTGTGAAAGCACTGCTATTGTGGACAAAACATTGCCTAAACTCTGGGAACAATCTTCTTGGGTGTTCCTTAAGCTAATATAAGATTCAGCTACCTTGGATTCTTCAGGTTCCTTCTTTATAAAATGCGTTACAATATCCATATCATAAACACTGCAAACATTGGGTTTTGCATACTGAGATGAGGCTTGCACTCGGCAATATTGTTTGTGTTGGGGAGAAGGACTACCAGAAATCAAAGAATACCTAATTTTCTCAATGGATCCCTCAAGTGTAAACGGTTTGCTTGGTGAGGTTGATCTCTTGCTCATTTCATCTGAGATGGTGCCGCCTTGCATCTCAGGTTCACCACTTAATGTTGCCTGCCTAACTAAGAATGCCCTTCTACGCATTGTAACCTCTTCTTGCCTAGATGTAGATGAAGGAGAAAGACTACCATAATCAAAAGACTTGCTTCGATATCCTGGAAACTCTGAGGGTAAATTATAAGTTGATTGCTCTGAAGCAGAACGTATCATCTCTCTGTGATGACTCTGTAAACGTCCTGGAACAGATAAGAACTCCAAAGGCTTATTAAACTCATCTGGGTTGGTTAGAGACACAAGGTTAATGGTCTCCTCTTTGTCGAGGGACAGGGAAAAACTTGAGCTGTGAGACAAATTGCTATCTTGACTTGGGCTTCTGGAGAGACTTGTGCAAGCAGATTCAAAACTAGATTCCCCAGAAGAACATTCCATCTCTGCTAATCTCAAGCGTTTCTTTTTGGGTGGTAGCTTTTCCAATGGAAACTGTGATAGGGTCTCACTCCTCTGTGGCCACTGGAACTCTTCAGCATGCTTATCCCCTTGCTTGACCCCTACTTCCAGAACTTTTTCCGACCTGTCAGGCTCCACGGTTACTCTAATCTCTGGAACTTGGATAGTAGGCTGAGATGTTGGTTGCTTACTCAAATTAAGTTTTTGGTGCAGAAAACCACTGCATCGCCATTGCCAGTCTGCTCCTTCTGTTCTGTGACCCTCCATACTATGCTTCTTCTCCATGAATCTGTAAATGCCAGTTTTGTCAAAGGGAAATGATCTAACATCACTTGACCTTTCTGGAGAGTTTAGTCGGTTTAATGAATTTGTGTGCTGAATGACAGAGATAACATTGCTGCCAGTCCTTTTCTCAGTGTCAGAAAAGGCAGTATCTAAAATAGTTGGCTTTGTCTCATTGTCCTCTGAGTGTCCAGAAGGCTTGTCTTGTACATGAAAGTCCTCTTCCTCCATGACATTTTTGTCTTTTCTTCGTTTCCTTGTGGAAGTTTCTGATAAATGGCTTGGAAATATGGAACACAACTCAGTTTCTTGATAGTTTAAAGCACCCATTTTTGGATCATCTATGCTGTGAATTTTCAAGTCTGATTTTAAGCTACAAGCCAGATGAGCATAGCAGTCAGATTCAGCATGTCCTTCAGTAGCGGAGTGCTCAAACGCAGCTTGCCGCATGAGTTTTCTCATACCCATTGCGCCTCGGTAGGTGACATCAGCACCTGCCATTCTCTCATCAAATGAGTTACTGCTTCTTAGCCCTTGTGGGGCATTCAGATTTGAATTAGATGAGGTTGGAAGAGAATTACTGCGCAAGAATACACTACTCTCTGACGCTGTTTCCAGAAGGTCAGAGCTAGAGATTTGACATGCTTGATAATCTTCCCTTTGGAAGGACTCAGAATCCATTTTTATTGATCGCACTAGGTCTTTTTTGCTTTTGTGGATTGAGGAGTCAGTGTCACCTGGAATTATGCCTTTGTTCAATGTAATCATGAAGCTGGATGTCGCTTCATTTATGTCTGTCATGCAAGTTTGTACAGTGATTGATTGCTTTGGCCTGGTTGTTGGCCTATAACATTTACCAAACATAATCTCTTGATACGATTTGGCACTTGTGCTTGACTGATTGAATTGTTGCTCAGCACTCTCAGAACGCGAGAAGTATCCTGAATCAGTGCTGCCTTTACTGTATGAACTAGGCAGAGAAAGAGACTGATCAGAGTCTTGATTTTTCTTCTCTGAAAGCCGAAGTGCCAGTCTTTGCTTGATGGTGGAGAACTCAACCATTTGGTCCACCTGAGCAATAGTTGCAGGTGCCTTCATTTCCCGGAATTGCCATAAAGATACTTTTCCTGATGAGCCCGTTTCCTTTTTGAGTGATGCTTGAGCAGATAAAGTAGTGTCCTTTTTTGCCAATATACTCCCTTTTTCTTGCACAAAACCCTCTGTTTCTTTGATATGGCTTGTTGTATACAAGGATAAGTCTTCCACAACTTCTTCATCTGTGTCACTGCTCTGCTCAGCATCAGAATGCATCTCGCCTTCTGCCACCACCAACTCCTCATCCGTATGCTTGCTGTCTTGTTCTGAAAATGAAAACAATCCTGCCTTCACTGCATGGGTGTGGGATTTTCTGTGTTTGTACAGGTTGCTCTTAGTTTTAAAGGAGAAACCACAAGGAATACACGGATATGGTCTTTCGCCAGTATGAGAACGGATGTGCTTCTTCAATACACTGGGTTTGGCACAAGCTCTGCCACAATACTGGCATACATACTTCCCAGTCTTAACCAACTTCTGCTCCTTTTTGAGAAGGCCCTCTGACAGCAGCTCATATTCTGATTGAAGATATCGTTTGTTTGGGAGAGAAACGTTCTTCCTCCTGAGCTGGATGTGACACTGTTCTCTAGATTTTGAGGTAAGAATATTTCCTGAAGCAAGGACCTGTGACTCCATACCAGGAGATGGACTTACAGCTGGGGTCTGGGGTTGCTCCGCAAGTCTTATTTTGTCCTCTGTGCCAGAGGATTGGCCTCTTTGGGTCATCTCGGATGGCAAGTGTTTTTCGTCTTCTTTGAAACCAGTAATCTGTTTGGAACATTCCACATCACCTGAGGTATTAGCAGCCTCCATGATAAGTATTTGCTATCTACAATTGCTACATTGCCCTTGGTTTTGACACAATGAACATCATCACACTGAACAGCGAAAAGTTTCTCTTTAACGTGGATGGTTAATCCTTCAGTGGTTTAAACAGTTCCCTGTGATTGTACAGCAGTCAGTCCAACAGCATAATTTTCAAAACATTGAAATAATAATTTCCATATGTTCAGTCAATGCATGTTCAATCTATATACATTTAAGCCTGGGCACCAAATCCAAATTGTCTGCAAACAGAAAAAACAAATTCAAAATGTTTTAAGCAAAGAAGAATAACTTGAAGAGTACAGTATAATTCTGAGGCAATTATTTAAGTAGAAAAGCCATATATCTTCAAGACAAATGGCCCATAAACTCACCATGCCCTGAGTAGAGTGTTTCTGAAGGCAGTTTGCCAGCACCATCTCTTTGTCTTTCTGACGTTTGTGATTGATGTGAAGGTCGTCTCAAACTGTAAGGTCAGGAATCCCTCCATTAGAGAATTAACCAAACTACAAGTATTACAAGTACATGGCTGTGCAAGCATAATTTATCTCTGTAACACCATCATTCATTCTCCACTTTAATCTCTATTAGGAATGTCTTTGCTATTCAAAGGAAAACTCTTTCATTTCAAAATAAAATAAAATAAAATAAAAATAATATCTATCTATCTATCTATCTATCTATCTATATATATATATATATATATATATATATATATATATTAGTGCTAATCCTGAAATATGAATAAAGATCAACTGAATAATATTGACTACCATTCAAAAGTTTGAAATCGTCACATTAAAATAAATAAATAAATAAATAAATACTACTTTTATTTTCCAAGGGTACATTAAATTGAATTGAATTAAAGTGACAATAAGATATTTACAATGTTACAAAATATTTGTATTTAAAATAAATGCTGCTCTTTCGAACTTTCTATTCATTCAATCCTGAACACAAAATGTATCATGACATAATTTTAACATCATCAAATGTTAAGAAGCACAACTGTTTTCAACAATGCTAATAATAAAAAATGTCTCTTTAGCACTAGATCAGCATACTGTATTACAATGATTTTTGAAGAATCTGGATAAAGACTGGATAATGATGCTGAAAATTTAGCTTTCCCATTACCTGAATAAACAATATTTTAAAATGCATTCAAATAGAACAGTTGTTTTAAATGGTAATAATATTAAATAAAAGCAGCATTTGTGAGCTTTTAATATTTTTTTTCAAAAACATTAAAATAACTTATCTAATCTAAGGTATTGAATCTTGTTTCATCTTTAGTAGAACAATAAATAACATTCACAGGGAATTAACATATTTTTTTCTTAGTGCATTACAAAAGTTACAAATTGAAGGAACACTTGTGTTGAATCTGCAAAAAAATAAATAAATAAATAAATAAATAATAATAATAATAAAATTAAAATACAAGGGCAAATTCTTCCAAATTATTTCATACAAATACATATAAGGTACCATACCTTGTAAAGTAAAGTACCCTGTAAAGAGATTCTAAAGATTAATGAATGAACCACTGAATTCACATCCGTTATACAATACAAATGTGTGACCAACTACATTACAGTTTTAATTTTATTGGTCAAATAATTTAAAAAGTAGTGCCACAATATTAAAAAATAATATTGGTAACTTACACCACCTCTGCCTGCACTCTTTGAATGGACGTGCAACTATATAGGTGTATCTCAATAAATTAGAATGTCATGGAAAAGTTTGTTTATTTCAGATATTCAACTCTAATTGTGAAACTTGTATATTAAATAAATTCAATGCACATAGACTGAAGTAGTCTAAGTCTTTGATTCTTTTAATTGTGATGATTTTGGCTCACATTTAACAAAAACCCACCAATTCAAGATCTCAAAAAATTAGAATATGGTGATATGCCAACCAGCTAATCAACTCAAACACCTGCAAAGGTTTCCTGAGCCTTCAAAATGGTCTCTCAGTTAGGTTCACTAGTGTCAAGGTTCATGGGTCAGTGTGCTCATTTTGCGTCTCTGTCTGATTGTGTGCGTCTGTTAACTAGCAGCAGTTGCGATAATGAGCACCAGCAGCAACTCATTTGTGCTGCCTTTAAGTTTGGCTGGTTTCCTGTTCGTGATGTTGGTTTGTTGATTTCTCATCTGTCTCTCTTGTCTTGTTGTGCTTTGTTCCTCCACTTGGATTATTTCTCTGGACCTTACTCCTTGCCCGCCTGAGATTCCTGCGCTGGGTTTGAGAGTACTGCTGCTTGAGTGGTCTGGACGTGATTCATCTGGGGTTATGCCATCGTCTTCCTATGTTCTCATTGCTGACTATCTGAGCTACAAATAAAGCATTTTTACCTCGCACTTGGATCTCGTGACCTCATCATTGTGACAACTAGGCTACACAATCATGGGGAAGATTGTCCACAAGACAATCATTGACACCCTTAACAAGGAGGGTAAGCAACAAACATTCATTGCCAGAGAAGGTGGCTGTTCACAGAGTGCTGTATTCAAGCATGTTAACAGAAAGTTGAGAGGAAGGGAAAAGTGTGGAAGAAAAAGATGCACAACCAACCGAGAGAACCGCAGCCTTATGAGGATTGTCAAGTAAAATCGATTCAAGAATTTGAGTGAACTTCACATGGAATGGACTGTGGCTGGGGTCAAGGCATCAAGAGCCATCACACACAGACGTGTCAATGAAGTTGCTGAACCACAGACAACATCGGAGGCATGGGCTAACTGGGCTAAGGAGAAGAAGAACTGGACTGGTGACCAGTTCCCCAAAAGCCCTCTGTTCAGATGAGAGCAAGTTTTGTATTTCATTTGGAAACCAAGGTCCTACAGTCTGGAGGAAGGGTGGAGAAGCACATAGCCCAAGTTACTTGAAGCCCAGTGTTAAGTTTCCACAGTCTGGGATGATTTGGGGTGCAATGTCATCTGCTGTTGTTTGTCTATTGTGTTTTTTTGAAACCCAAAGTCACTGCACCTGTTTACCAAGAAATTTTGGAGCACTTCATGCTTCCTGGGGAAGTTGTGGCCGGTGTGTATTTGTTCACTGCTGTGTGTGTGTGTGCACTTTGGATGGGTTAAATGCAGAGCATGAATTCTGAGTATGTGTCACCATACTTGGCTGTATGTCACGTCACTTTCGTTCTGCTGACCTGCTTTTTGAAGATGCTGATTTCATTTTCCAGCAGGATTTGGCACCACATTGCCAAAAGCACCAAAAGTTGGTTAAATGACCATGGTGTTGGTGTGCTTGACTGGCCAGCAAACTCACCAGACCTGAACCCCAGAGAGAATCTATGGGCTATTGTCAAGAGGAAGATGAGAAACAAGAGACCAAACAATGCAGATGAGCTGAAGGCCACTGTCAAAGAACATGGGCTTCACTACCACCTCAGCAGTGCCACAAACTGATCACCTCCATGCCACTCCAAATTGAGGCAGTAATTAAAGCAAAAGATGCCCCTACCAAGTATTGAGTACATGTACAGTAAATGAACATACTATCCAAAAGGCCAACAAGTCACTAAAATTAAGTATTCTAATTGGTTGAGACAGTGAATTGGTGGGTTTTTGTTAAATGTAAGCCAAAATCATTACAATTAAAAGAACCAAAGACTTAGACGACTTCAGTCTGTGTGCACTGAATTTATTTACTACATGAGTTTCACAATTTGAGTTAAATTCCTGAAATAAATGAACTTTTCCACAACATTCTAATTTATTGAGATGCACCTGTAATTACCATCTGCATACATCAGAGTTTATATAATGAGGTTACATAAGGTTATCTGGTTCAAACCTCTTAACTGGGACATTCAAACTCGTCGCAATCAGAGAAGAAATATCAAGCTCCACCAGGCTATAAAATCTACAACCAAATCTTAACATGGTCTACAACGAAGTCAAATGTTTTCCATAGGTCGAGTTAGTATCTAAACAGCCTTTCAGTCTGGAGAAAGCGACCAGATGAGAGCGTTGATGTAGGAATGACAAAACACAGCAATCAGATATGCTTTTTTCAAGGTCAGTCTCAATCCTGTGCAGTCCTCAACACATTTGAGGAGAATTATGGTGGATAAACCTGCCAGAGGCTAAATGCACCTCTTAAAACTGAGCTGACAAGTTAAATGTGTCAGTGGTGTTCGGTATTCAGACACGAGACAATAATCACATCAAATCTGTCCAAGTTGCATGATGTGATTTCATCGATTAAGGACAACATCGAAAGACTATAAGTGGCCAAGTTTGACCTTCGATCATCTATTGAATGAGCAGACAAGCATCCGTGTTAACACATCTACAACAACAACAACCGGCTCAACATGTCAAAGCCAGAGGCGGGAAAATATAACCAGACTTGAAAGAATGTCATTACGTCATATATCAGCCCCCCTTGGCATCACTACCCGGTGGGATGCCTGGCATTTCATGAAATACAGCTGTGCTGCATCTTAAAACTACAAAAGGAACAAAATGTCCACAGAAGAGCTTATCATACTTCAAAAAGCAGAGCAGTCAAGGACTGACTTTGACGAGTCACCTGCTTTTGAGTCCCAGTAAGACGTACAACACAGTGATTGCTATCAATCTACAAACCTGGTGTCCAAATTCAGCCTTGTACAATGTCTCCAATCAAATGCAGCTGTTCTCATAATTCCTTCTTCCTGTATCGCTGTACATCACCTACAAAAAAAGACAAATGT
Source organism: Carassius auratus (assembly GCF_003368295.1). Classification (NCBI taxonomy): domain Eukaryota; kingdom Metazoa; phylum Chordata; class Actinopteri; order Cypriniformes; family Cyprinidae; genus Carassius; species Carassius auratus. The sequence goes on along the minus strand of NC_039259.1, from coordinate 26,859,394 downwards.
GCCAGAAATAAGTCTCAACAGTCATCAATGTCCTGCTCAATGAGAGTACATTAGAAGCGCTACAGATGTATGCGAGTCACCACAGAAAATACCTCATTGAGACGCGTATCCAGGAACAAAAATAGAAAAGGGGCCCCGGATAGGGTTATGCAACGGCCCACATTCAGGGCCACTTTTGCATCAGCGCAGGGAGAAGTGAATGGCCATGCTAACTGAGGAAAGGAGTTGGAATCAGGAAGGTTTGGATTAGAATAAAGCATAAAACCTAAACTGCACTGAAATTAAAAGGTTTAATCTATGTATAGGATTGTGATATACAGCAGAAATAACAAGCAGTATGCTAATATGGTATTCCAAACACAGCGTTAGTCTGGGACTGAAAATCCTGATAGATCACATATTAATCATGTTTAGCTCATGGAAGTGATAAATTACCAGCAGTATCTTAAAAGCAACATGAGTTACTGGCTTTATTTTACATGATTTAGTGTTGTGCATTATTCCAGAACAAAGTTTGTGTTTTCATCAAAACATAATCAGGTGCCACTTTTTCAGCAGCGCTGTTTCCCGAATATCTTTCCCTTTCATTTTTCCCATAGGGCTTTTTAAAAAGTCTTAGTTTGAGAGTTATAAGCCATGAATTAAACCAAACAACTATGAGAAGAATCAAAACATAAACTTTGACTTGAAGCAAAAAAATATATGAAAATTCAGACAAAAATATAAGACTCTGACATAATCAAATAAAACCAGTGGTGAAGTATAAAATAAGTCATTTACAGAATAACATTTTTTTTATATATTGAAACTATTTATTATAGGTTTGCTTTGTTTTTTGTGGGGTTTTTGTTATTGTTGTTGTTGTTGTTTTTGTTGTGATTTGAGAGCTTATGTCATTCACATTTCTTAATTGAAGTGGGGGTTTCTTTTGCTTGCCGTGATTCTCTGATTGGTGGGGATTCCTTTGCAGAATTAAGGGTACTATAGTTTTTCAAAGGAATTAAGCTGTAATATGATTATTTAAAAATAAGTTGGCTTCGACATAAGCATATATCATTGATTAACAATATCAGTGCTCACAGTAACACTCTTTAAATTATTGTCTGAATAACATCAAATCATGTGCAGCTTTTCCTCCCTTAAATAGGATATATCTCTGTGAAGGATATATCTCGTCCACACGTGGATGTTGACAATTTCTTGCCATTTTTAAAGTAAATAAGTAACTGAAATCAAGCCCCATTCAGGGGGGTAAATCCTCACTACTTCTTAATTGGCCTGTAACCTTGACCTCTCAACACAATTCAATTTACACGGCTAAAAATGTTTGACCTGCTGTGACCATCATCTAAAGTTACAATGGGAGAAGACAACTGGGTTCTGCATTAGAGGAGCAGAGGGGTCAGGAGAACATGATACAGTACAGATACCGTCAGTGTGTTGTAGTCATAGTCTGGTAAGTAACAATAGAGACTTCAGGTATAACAAAAGCAAGCAAGCAAGCATCACTATTACTACTGCTCATATTGATCAGGGCTAGTGTTTGATCAAACCCCAAACCCTAAGCGTTACATTTTGGCAAGATTTTATATCGTGAATATTTTGTCTTGTTTTCCAGTACAAATATCACATTCTCAAATTATGATGCATTAACTTAAGAAGCACATATGACATATATTAAGGCATGTTAGCAAATTAGTTTGGGCTTAAATCAAGGATTTCTTTTTTTGATTCCCATGCATTTGAAGATATTTTTCTCTTTTACCTAAGATTAAACGCATTTAATTTTGAATAAAAAAAAGGAAAAAAAAATCCTACTTTTAGCTTTTAAAGCAAAATGAGGAGATGAAGATTAAGATCGATATCATGTGGTTTTAATTAAAAAAACATGAATGTTAACTCAAATCATAACTTACAATTCAAAAAAAAAAATTTGACTTTATTATCTCTCCATTATTTTTACTTTTGACTTTTCCAGTACAAATTTCAAAATATTCTGAAATCAAGCAAATTTACAAACTTATCTTTAAAATGTAAGTAAATAAGTTTTGAGTTAAGAATGTAATGTATAGATATTTGTATGAGAAAACAAGCCAAAATACTCGCTAAGAAAGTGTACGGTTGTCATCTGGTGGACGATAAAACAAGGCTAAGAAATCCCATACACGCCCTGAAGAAAGGAACCATTATAGAAAAGTGCTGCAGAATTCATCAGAAACAGCACAGAGATATCCATGGATAGTGCAGCATGTTTTGCACAGGCAACTATCACTCTGTGCTTGAATAATTATGTTATGCTGAGTCTGGACAGCTGTGTGGATGTCTGGTTTATCAGATGTGTTCTAGTACAGAAGCAGTCCTGGAGATCACTTTATTTACTTTCACAGAAAGCAGTAATGTATCATAATGACACGGGCAGCCAGCGGCGGAGGAACGTTTGCACGCTATCAAATCACATGCAAATGTGCAGAATTCTGCTGGTCAGCGAACGTGTGTGCCTTAGACAGTGGAAAAGCCGAGCAGTGTTATGGAGCACCCGCTGGGACACACCATCATATTTATAGAGAGACGAGAGACTTGACCTTCAATGCTTGTGGAGGATCAGCCATTTCAGGGCCTTTCCACAGTATACTTAATGCAGAAATCTGCAGTGCCTTGTGCTCTCTCTCTCTCTCTCTCTCTCTCTCTCTATATATATATATATATATATATATATATATATATACAGCCTGTCTGTGCATGTCAGAGTCTGTTATGGGAGTCATAAACCAGAGGATTGACCCCCGTGTTTACTTCACCCTTAGTTTGTACTGTTGTGCTTATTAACTATGCCAGTGTTTTGGTTGAACTAGCCTTTTTTCCCAAAGGTCAAAGGTGTTCATATAAAATAAAATACCATTAAACATGTTGGGATTGGTTAAAAAAAAAATTCAGATGATTGACCAAGGCTGAATTTATTGGATAAACAAAGAAAAACAATAATAACAGTAATACAGAGAAATATTATTACAATTGAAAATAACTGTTTTCCATTTAAATGTGTTTTGAATGTGCATGAGTCCAAGCATCATTACTCTAGTGTTCACATGACCCTTCAGATTTCATTCTAATATGCAGATATGCTGATTTGTATTTATTATCAATGATGAAAACAGATGTGCTGCTTAATATCATTTGGAAACCATAATTCATGTTTTTCATGAATCCTTGATGAATAGAAAGTTCAGAAGAACATAATTAATTTGAAATCTTTTGTAATGGTATGAATATCTCTACTGTCACTTTTGAACAAATTAATGCATCCTTGTTGAATAAAAATATTCATTTCCATTTTTTTATACATGATTTATTTTGTACACCGTGATACTTACATATTTAAAAATCGAATATCCTGTGATTAACTGACTTATCATCATGATTATCTAGTATGTGCAGATTCCTGTTAGACAGGTTTGATAATGGCACTAAATTGTGCCATACGCAAATGGCCTTGATCTGGAAATTATACTGTAAATGCCAATCACCACGCATGTGCTGTGCAGAAATGAGGAATGTTCCTATGACAACCAAACGACTATTCCTGCTGCGTTCACGTTCTTTGTTTCACATAAGTGGATACTGAATAGGCCAACAGGCATCCTCAAGTAACCCTCCTGCACCTGTGACATCACATGCTCCGCTAGAGCCCCTTTCATACATACATCACTGCACACAACTGATGGGAGTCAGGAAAATCACATGCATCTTTTCCAGGTAACAAGGAACATTTTTAATGATTTATACTGTAGAAAGAAATTGTTTACCTAAAAATTTTAATTGTATCTATATTTATTTCCCTGTAGTTCTGAACCTGTATGCTGCTATATATTCTATGGAACACCTAAAATAAAAAATGTAGTTCTCACTGTGTAAAAAAGTCAGTTCTCATTGTGCATCTTCCCACTCTTTCTCCGACTAGATAAGGTCACGAGCTTCAGATTTAAAATAAATCCCTTGAGTTTCTAAGAGTTAGATGAACAGTGTTCTCTGATCGCCATGGCAACACATTCTAAGTGCTTTTTCAGAGTGAAAAGTTAACAATGAACAAGCTTCAATTCAAGTGTGCGAGAAAGACTAGAATCTCTAGGACAACATACAGTACATCATCACGATCAGAAGCATTAGAACATGTCTGGATAGAGTTAATGCTTGTTCAAACATGTCTGCTGACCAAAGCCAACTCAAGTTACCAGTATATATAATATATACTCAAAATTCACTATGAATATACATAAACACAAAATCCAAAGGCGGCCTGTAGATTTCTGACAGTTTTGGCTTTACTACACTCTTCAAAATAGAGTTCTGAACCATTTTGCCTTCCCCAAAGAACCTTTCAGTATATAGCTCTTAAAAGTAGTGATTTGTGGTATGGGAATGTTTCATGGATTTTAAAGCGATAGTTCTCCCAAAAATGAACATTCAGTCGTCATTTACTCACCTTAAAAATGTTCCAAAGCAATAGTGAATTTCTTTCTTCTGTTGAGCACAAAAGAAGATATTTTGAAGAATGCTTGTAGCCAAAAAAGCTGTGACTGGGCTGGTACCTTTGTACTTAAATTGTCCCTTTTGGTTCCCTATTGGAACATATTAGTGCCTCAAGTGTACATAATAATATCTAAAGCATACAGTGTACCTTTTTTTTTCAGAAAGTGCATGGTATGAAAAATAAATAACTTATGGAAGTTAATGGCTACCAGCAACTTTTTGTTTCTCAGCATTCTCCAAATTATATTCTTTTTTGTTTAACAGAAGAAAGAAATGTATACAGGTTTGGAACAAGTGTAAGAATTTTCCTTTTTGGGTGAACTATCCCTTTAAAGCTTCAACAATTCCAATGAAGAACCCTTCATTTTGAGAATGTAGCCAGCTCAAAATTGCTACATGGTGCTCAATTAAACACACTTTTTGGCAAAACATTGGCTTAAAGACAACTATAAGAGAGATAGTCACAAAAAAAAGACCCAATACTAATGAAAACCTTCACATCTCTTTTACAAGGTCTCCAGAGCATACAAGATGGGACCACCTAATACAACCAAAAGACCAATCCAATAACCACATGCCAGGATAAAACGCCTTCACACTGCCATTACATTACCATGTTCAGATCATAATTAAGATCAAACTCTCTCACCCGGCCAGATTTTCTCCCTGAAAGCCACTGCTCTCCTTCAGGTCAGGTTAAACAGTGCAGTTCCCATCCTCACTCTGTGACTGCCAAGACTCCCATTTTACACAGACTTCTCTCCATTAGGCACAGCTACAGCACCTTACTTACTCATAAGAGCAGTGGGAAGTAAGTGGAAAATGATCATGTTTCTTGGCATAAACATGTGCGTGTTGATTGGCTGAGGGCTGATGTCCATCACCGTGACAACACGCTGCTGGCAACATATACTCAGGGACAGAAATAGGTTTCTGCTCACTCTGGAGCGCCACGATCCCAGCGCAGAGGAAGGGAGGGAAAGCCGGAGGGAATCTGAGACGGAAGATGAACACAGACATAAGAAAGCAAGGACATTAGCTTAGAATATCACACCTGCAGCATGCCATACTGCTCAGTGTGCGGGCAGATTTATTAGCACGGCCACAACATAAAGTATGAATGATAAACTAGATTTATACATTTCCAGAAGACAATGTAGTGCTTGCATGTGCAGAAAAATGTTAATCCTGATCTAGAACTAACTAAAACCTGTTGTTCACAATCTACTACATGTCTTCTGTCATCTGATTGATGGTTCAAACTTTTTTAGGCCTTTTAGTATAATTGTAAAAGCTTCTCACTTCGGCTTGTGGTACAGATTTTATTTTTATAAAGTAAATGTAAGAATGACTTTTTTATTACTAACATTTTAAGATGAACACTTACTGGACTGAAGCAACTTAAGTTTACTTGATTATACTTTTTTTTTTTTTTTTTTTTTTGAAAAATCATGAGTATCAAATATGCTCATCAAGCATCTTTCAATCATCATTGGATTGCATTGCCTTATGTTTTAATCATAACACTAAGCATTTAAATATCATGCTAAAACATTATTGGAGATACAACGTGACAACTGATATTTATATGATATATGATTTTTTTGCCCAGTTTTGATTATCTACAATTAAGGGAAAAACTGTACATTCATCAAAAAGCTACCAGTAAAATCAACATGACTTTCCACAACTCACGTGATTTGAGACATTCATTAACGTCTATAACATAAAAGCTACAGATAACATGTTGTTGGAAATCACAAATCACAACATACACTTAAAAAAAAAAAGAATCTGTAAAATTAGCAGTAAAAAAAAAAAAAGTGAAGTGTTGCCTTTCCTGAAATAAAAAATATCTATTTTTTCATTATTTATTTTATTTCACCTTTTATTTTGTTAACTTAGCAAAGTTTCCAATTGTAATCTAATAATTAAAACAATAAGGCTGAACTTAAGGCCTATCAAAGGGTAAGAATATGAACTTTTAAATAGTACTAATAAATACCATTTAGGAGTAAATAAAGAACAAAAATGTAGCTTTTAGATTTTGATACTTGATACTTGGGAGTACCAACCTTGTACAGCTTTGTACTTTTTTTTCTGAGAGTGAAGCAAACTTAGTGCACATGCAAAAAGCAGGACGAAATCCCCTCGCAGACCCCCTCATTCTGTCGTACTACACGTAATGGAAGATTGGCTCTGGAAGCCCAAGGGTCCTTCCTTCTTTACCTCCCAGCGGCAGGCTCACCCCACTCAGACCAGACCCTCGGACACCTGCCAAAACACACACACACACACACACACACACACATTTGGATGAAAGATGGAAAAGACCAAAAAGGGAATCTCACATATGTGAGGAATCTTGTATTGCTAATTGTGAATTTCCCCCCTGCAGAGTGAGTCAAAGCGGCTGTGATGTTCATAAACAGTGCAGGACTATTCTTGGCACAGCTGCCCTGAATAACTCAGATAGGGAGTTTCTGATATGGGAGCAGTGGCACGTGTGTCTGAATGCAGCATGTGATGCTCTCCGGTTCCAAAGACGGCCATGAGCAGAGCATTATGGGTAGCTCAGGCTGCCACACAGTGCTCTATTCAAACAAACATGTCTCTGTGTCAAATCTAATTCAAAAGACAGAACACAATTCACTTCCTTTACTTTTTACGTAACTTAAAATTAAAAGTCAATATGCTAGTAAAGAAAGAAAGAAAGACTGTTATAGTTAACTACTGTTAACAAAAACTATTTGATTTAACTGTATACAAAATGTAATAAATATAAAAATTGATTAAAATCTATTACATTTTGCATTGGCAACAAACTTAAATAAAATAAATTGAAATTTAAGTGATGGAATAAAGCAGAATTTTCACCATCCTTACTCTGGTCTTCTGTCAGATGTTGATTTGATGCTCAACAATTATTATTTTTCCAGGATTTCTTCATGCATACAAAGTAAAAAAAAAAAAAAAAAAAAAAAAAACGAATCTATTATAAATTTCTTTACTGTCACTTTTGATCAATTTAATATGTCTTTGCTGAATTATAGTAATCTTTATTTTTATTTTTTTAACTGTTAGGGTAGGGCTGGTTGCTAATGTTTTACGGCAGGGCTTAGTCAACAATCAATTATTCAATAATTATTTTAATAAACATACCTGTGTCTTAGATGATGATACAACTGGGTGGCTCAGAACAATATAACCATCAGCGGGCCATGAAAGGAAAACAGCATAGATTACATTCTTCTGATTCCACATATACCTGTTATGACAAAACAAAACCATACTTTCATTTAAAAGCAAATAAAGGTGAAAAAGATAATGTATAAAAAATGAAACACAAGAACTCTTAATGCTCTGCTGCTGTAAAAGGCCTATTTTTATTAAATAAATACTATTATTCAGCAATGTGACATTAAAGTGACAGTAAATACATTCATATTGTTGCAAAAAATCAACCAAGAATCCTGAAACTGTATCAAATATTATTAAGCAGCACAACTATTTGTTGAAAAGCAAATCAGAATATTAGAATGATTTCTGAAGATCATGTGACACTTCAGTCTGGAGTAATGATGCTGAAAATTCAGCTTTGATCACAGGAATAAATATAATTTTAAGATATATTCAAATAGAAAGCAATTATTTAAAATTCTAAAATTATTTCACAATATTACAGTATTTTTTGATCAAATAAATGCAGCCTTGGTGAACAAAAAACAGCTTTGAACATTGGCACACTGTATGTGATTGTATTTTCTAATCTTTTATTTCATTTTATAATAATATAAAAACTTGATTTTTACATTGTCATAATAGATAAAACCATGTCACCCGAGTTTCGAAGATGTTGAGATACCCACACTACTCACAAGCCGTTTGAAGTATAAGCAGTAATTACGATGTTTCTAATAATAATCACACGGATATTACTTTCATATTGTCCTTGTAGTGCCTCTTACAGCATGTTACAGTAAAATTACCGCAACTGTACTAATTACTTTCCTCAATACATCACAATTAAAAATGGATCTAGGCATTAAAAACTCAAATCTACTGTAGGTAGATCAAGAAAGACACTGCTAGCTGCAGCATTCTTCACGTCTAAGTCACTTGCCCTCTTCTGGTCAATGGTCATGCAGTTCTCTCACTTGTGTTTCAGCAGGTGTCCAGGGTTGTAGTGATCTGAGCAGGTGTAATATCCACAAATTAATTAATACAGTGCCATATCCCAGCGGTCACAACAGTGTCACGCACATGGCTGAAAACACACACTGGCCATCAGTTAGGCTACACGAAGGCAACGACAAAGTTTCCATTCTCTGAGATTATATTATTATTTAGCAAATTTACAAAGCAAGATCCAGGATAAAATCACAACTGAGGATCATTCAGCTTAGTTTCTAGTTCATCTACATGAAAGGAGACTCTTGTTGACTATAGCTTACCATAACTTCTCTATTCTGCATTGTTCTCCAAAAATAGCCATGTATTATGACAAAATAATAATAAAAAATGCAAAACATAATGATGTTTTATCAGTGATTGTTTTTTCTGAGGCCATGCTCTATCAAGCATTTTAAAATAGGATGTTTTATAAATTATATAAAATTATATAAATACAAAAACAAGTAACGATATGAATACATTTTTGATATACAATCTACTAATCAGAATGGATGAAGCAGTATTTCCATAATGTCTAAATACTGTATATATCCAAATACAATGCACAAATCTAATACAAGTCATTCTAAAATTACATATATATAATTCATAGGGCCATACAGGCATCTAGAGGTTATACCACGGTATTACATGAGATTTTCTTTATTTTATTCCCATTAATCTGCTTTAATGCAATGGGTTTTAAATACATTTGCTGACTATTGTTAACTTAAACACTGTAATAATTCAAAATTATATTAAATTGTTTTATAATATTTGTATTATTTTATATAGAAATAAATGGTGCATAATTCAGAGGTGAATATCATCTAGTACCATGAAATCCTCTCGAAAATGTTCCACTTATTGCCTATGGTCTGTTTTGACCACGAGGGTCACAATTACATCAGAACACCAGTGGGTTAAAGAATGGAATAGACTTTGAATATTTTTCTCTATCTGTTGTCTTCTCAGTTTCAACCTCAACCAAAACATTTCTTAACATGTGGGTTAATAATTTAAAACCTGAGGAACTGAAAATAATAATAATAATAATAATAATAATAATAATAAATTGTGAGTGAATCTCACAAAACCATATTTGGGTTATATCTGTCAAAAAGCATTTAACATTTAGCATTTAAAAACAATAAACATTTTTTTCAATTTAAGAAGATTTTAGCATTGTTATTGGCTATTATTGTGCATTCATGACGAAAAACTATATTATATCTTTTCTCTATGTCTTTTCGTATTATTATTAATAATTGATTGACTCATTGGAATATCAATAGGTTGTCAGTAGTCCGTAGTATTTACTTCCAAAAAAAAAATATATATATATTAGTATACATATATATTTTTTCTTGCATTTTTGTTTCTTTTGATTTAATGGTGGTTTGATTTCATGTTTTTCATGCAAAACTTGTGTTGTTCTCCTTAAAAAACAGTAACGTTACAGTATCACAGTAGGCCTACAGTGAAATATCCGATGGTAAACCATGGAACTTTAATATACCATGTTATGACTAATTTAATGATAAACATTTATCGTTTACTAGATGAAATACAGATACAGCGGAAGCTTACACATTTTGTAACTGGGAAACAAGCAAGCCTGCGTGAACGCCACTACGACAAACACTTGGTTTATGAATATTATCTACGTACCAAGACGCTCGCCGAGTAGTTCTAAATGATGATTAATATTCATGATATACACCTTCGCCATACTGGGATTCGTAACAGGGTTAAATCAGAGAATGTCTAATATGGCGAGAAGTTTCACTCTCACTACACTTCCGGTTTCTGAACTGGTTGCAGTTCCACTCTGATTCCATATGAGGGCGCTCACAGGACGAGTGCAGAATGAATGGAGGTCAATGGCGGTATACCCCTCAAAATCCACTTTTCTCAGGATATAATTTTTTGTCTAGTAATTTGAATGTTGTGTTCGAAAGGAGATGCAAAGAAATTACACAATGCTGGGTGTTAGACTTTTTAGAGTCACTTATTTGCTTTAAAAAGTCTTTTAAAATGTCAATGACATCATAAACATTCAAATTCATTAGCAGAATGCTAGCGTGTTATGGGCAACAACAACTCAACCTGTAAGAAATCGAAAGGACATAAGTACTCGTTCATTCAACTTTCGACGTATAACCAATGTTGAACTTGCAAAACCTGCAATCATATCTGAGATTTCTCAACGGCAATCGGGTGAAAGGGACAAATTTAGCCGTCTAGCCCCATAGACTCCCATTCATTTAGCACTCATGGCGATCGCCCCCAGTGGAACTCTGGTAGTACTGCAACCAAAATTCGGTACAATATGACTTAATAAGGAATGGGAAGGCTCTCCGTAGACACTATACAGGCTCTGGTAACAGGGTTAAATTTATCGTCACATCCGGTTCTGCTGTTGCTGATCCACGTTTGGACTGTCGTTATAAACGATCTGAAAAAAATAAATAAACCCATGCAGGGATATATCGACTGTCACTGTCATATATCTGCTGAGGATTTTGACAGCGTAAGCGATATGGGTGCAAGGTTTATTAAGTAATATGAAACTGATACAATCTGAGGAGTACTTTAATGATGTTTTATATTCTAGGACATTGACGATGTCATTCAGGAGTCTAAAAAGGTAGCTCTGTTTTATTCTGCTGTCAGGATGCTGTCATATAAAGTATGCAATAATATTGACGGTTTCGTTTTTAGGCTGGGCTTGTTGCCCTTCTTGCAGTAGCAGAGCATGCTGGTGAATTTGAGAAAATTATACAGCTCTCACAAAGGTATATCTGATATCTTACCACATCATATTTTGAGCAAACTCAGTATTAAATGGCTTTAATATTCTATAGGTTCCCAGGATTCATTATGCCATGTCTTGGAGTTCATCCTGTCCAAGATCCAGCACAACCCAGGGGTGCTTTACTTGAGGTCTGATATATGTCCATATAGAGATAGATTTATTTCATTTACTGTCTTAGAGCTGACACTGTTTCCTTCTTTTCTTCCCCACAGGATCTAGACGCAGCATTACCACTGATCCACAAATACAAAGAGGATATTGTGGCTATTGGTGAGGTTAGACGTATATTGTATTTCTAACTAGTTATTCTTTTGGGTTATAGGTAAAGAATGGACTGTAGATATGGGTTATACAGTTACAGGTGCATCTCAATAAATTAGCATGTCGTGGAAATGTTAATTTATGTCAGTAATTCAACTCAAATTGTGGAACTTGTGTATCAAATAAATTCAGTGCACACAGACTGAAGTAGTTTAAGTCTTTGGTTCTTTTAATTGTGATGATTTTGGCTCACATTTAACAAAAACCCACCAATTCACTGTCTCAAGAAATTAGAATACTTCATAAGACCAATAAAAAAAAACATTTAGTGAATTGTTGGCCTTCTGGAAAGTATGTTCATGTACTCAATACTTGGTAGGGGCTCCTTTTGCTTTAATTACTGCCTCAATTCGGCATGGCATGGAGGTGATCAGTTTGTCTCCCTTGACAATAGCCCATAGATTCTCTGGGGTTCAGGTCTGGTGAGTTTGCTGGCCAGTCAAGCACACCAACACCATGGTCATGTAAGCAACTGTTGGTGCTTTTGGCAATGTGGTGCCAAATCCTGCTGGAAAATGAAATCAGCATCTTCAAAAAGCTGGTCAGCAGAAGGAAGCATGAAGTGCTCCAAAATTTCTTGGTAAACGTGTGCAGTGACTTTGGTTTTCAAAAAACACAATGGACCAACACCAGCTGAGGGCATTGCATTACTACTTCAGTCTGTGTGCATTCAATTTATTTAATACACGAGTTTCACTGTTTGAGTTGAATTACTGAAATAAAAGATCTTTTCCAAGACATTCTAATTTATTGAGATGCACCTGTATGTGCCATGTGCACTTAAACCCTTAGGGGAATAGTTCAGCAAAAAATGAAAATTTGTTGACAGTTCACTGTCAGGCCACTCAGAGTTTTTCTTAATTCTGAAAAGATATGGGGAAATTTAGCATCACTTGCTCACCAATGGATCCTCTTATGTCAGTCCAGATTATTAGTGTTATGAAGTCTTCACGAATGTGTGTCATCACATACAGGTCGGTCTGGATTTCACACCACGTGTAGTCAACAATGACGCTGGGAAAGACAGTCAGAGACAGGTGCTCATTCGACAGGCTGAAATCGCAAAAGAGCTGAATCTGCCTCTGTATGTGTCGCTCTTCTGGATTTGTATTTTTCAGGAAATAATATTATGATCTTTCATATAGCACTGCATTTGGTCTATTAGGAATGTACACTCAAGATCCGCTGGAAGACCAACCATCCATCTTCTGAAGGAGTTGGGTATGCAATGCGTACAGCAACAAAGCATGCATAGTCATAGTGTTTATTCATAAACTGTTTGCTTTTAATGATTATACCGTTTCAATCAGGTGTAGAGAATGCACTTCTTCATGCATTTGACGGAAAACCTTCGGTTGCGATGGAAGGTGTAAAAGCTGGTTATTTTTTCTCAATACCTCCATCCATTGTCAGAAGTGATCAGGTAAATCTAATCTATAACATTTTACTTCTCATGCCAATATCTGCAAGGTCTGTTTACAGTATTTACAGTGTTTTACAGATAGTACAGTGTTTACAGCTCTACTATCAGACATTGTACCAATCAGAAATATACTATAGTATCAAATTAAAACTCTTATATTTGAGCTTCTTCAACTTCAGACAACCTAATTCATGAGGTTTTTGATTTTAGTTGGCTTAATTAGTGCAGATATGTATATATACTGACAAAATGTTTTTCTACAAACTGATTTAAAATAGAGCTGTACAAGAAAATCTCCTGATAAACATGTTGACACTCAAGTGTGTCAAAACTTGTAATTGGAAGTGTATATCCGTATATGTGTGAAATCTATACAATTTAATACAATTTCTTAAGTCACACATTACATGTTTGTCCCCCTTTTATAAGAAGCAGAAGCTGGTGAAGCAGGTTCCTCTGGAGAGCATGTGTTTAGAGACGGATGCTCCTGCACTCGGGCCTGAAAAACAGGTGCAGTGGATTTTATTTTTTGTCATAAACATGAAACGTTGCTGAAGCGTATTTACAACTGTGTTTTTACTTTAGGTGAGGAATGTACCAAGGAATATCAGCATCAGTGCAGAATATATTGCCAAAATCAAAGGTGTTCCCTTGGAGAAGGTGATGGAGGTCACTACCCAGAATGCCCTGCGCCTCTTCCCCAAATTAAAAGCATTTATCAAAGCCTGACATTAAAAGGGACTTATGCAAAGCTGCTGTTTTTAACAAACGTGTTTTGTTGTGCAACAAATTGTGATCAAGGATTTCGTTATTAGAGCATAAATGGACCCCAACTGGTTTTAATTTATTGAATCCTGTCAATAAATAGTGCTCGTAATTACAGGACAGAATATTCTCAAGATATTTTGAGAAGTGCGAATACAAATTTGTAGAATGTTTTGCAGATAAACGAAAATGAAATTTAAAGTTTGCAGTTGTTTCACATGCTGCTGCTATAAGATAGAAGAAAAATGTGTGGGTGCAAGTTTAGATTTTTAAAAACTAGAGATAAAGAGATAAAGGAAAAACATGCTCACATTTAACACATCCCAGCTAACAGGAAACCTTCTCAGAACTGGTAAGGTTCGTCACGAACGAACGCTCTTCAAGTAACACATTCACAGAATGATCGTTCAAAGTGATCTGGTCTCTAAATATGTTATTAACATAAAAACACTTTATATCTATGGAACGTTTTTGTCAAACATGTCATTTAGATGTTTGTCTATGTTATTCATGTTACTACTCGATACAGAAGATTTAGACAACATTTAAAAGTAACATTCCCATAATGTTTGCAAAAATAAAATTTAAAAAACCCCTAGTGTTTTTTTTAATATTCACATAACCAATAAAAACCTTTAACAATATGAAAATATTTAGAAATAACATTCTAAAAGCTTATTTTATTTAGATTTTATTGCTGTAAAGATTCATATAAACTGACATAAAAAGCTTGAGTAGAGATACCCAGAGAGTAATCAACTACATTTATTAATCTTCCATAATTTCACATAGAAATCATATAATTTCAATTATAAACAAAACGTTTTCTTCAAGCACCCCTGAGGCTGTGCAATGTTACCATGATAAACGAAACATTCACCTGCAAATTAGCAGCTTTATCACCAGTGAGGCACGATTACAGTGGTCCTTTAAACTCTGAACCCTGGCTATAATGATCATATTGCATAATGTTCATTATTTATATACATTCATTTGAATCGTCTAATCTTCAGCATCATACCAAATTATTGTGTGTCATAAAATAGTTACGTTATTTCAATGTTCGCTTGAAATGGTGGCAAAAGAAACCACATATAGTTGTCTGTTAGATAAAATATCAATGTTTATGTGCATATTCAGATAAGAAAAGACTGTTGGTTTTGTATTGGAGGGTCAAAGACTCCACATTGTATAAATACAGCATTAATAATACAAACATTTGATCTTAAGAATTACTGTAATAAAAAGCACACAAAGTGCATATATTAGATTTCAATGGAAAAGCATGGTTTAACTTTCCACAATGTACGATTATTAAAGATTATAAATAGAAAATTTTATTTTGCACAAATGAATTATTCTGGTATTGTTAAATAATATAAACAGAACATTTTAGTGGTATTACTTCAGGTTGAATTTGTTGTGCAAGATATATTTGATTGTACTTTAGAGGTCATTTAAAGCAACTCTATGAACATTTTTACCTTGTAGTATCAAAATCATTCTGACGTCTAATATGAAATTCCGGGTATGAAAACTACATACAGCTGCTTTAAATGAAGCATTACAAAATAAAGTGTTTCTGCAAAAAATATCAAAAGACATTCAAGCAACCAAAAGACAATTATAATAAAATAATGTAAACAGAAATAGCATTATGTGTGGAGATCAAATGCACAGGCACTGTGTAATACAAACCACTGATGCTCAAACGCATTTCTACAGCAGTGTCCTCATTTCTACAACCAAAAACAGGAGTGATTCAGTCTTCCTAATAAGTCTGGAGGTGCTAGTTTGCTCTACTCCTGTGCCACATGTGAGTCTCCATCTGCAGGAGAACACAGCAAAATAAATAAACTCAGAATCTGAATTTGAACACCTTTTTTTTAGCATTTTTATGCTGATATTCACCTGAGTGGGCAGGAATGGGCATTCCTACAATCACAGTGTTTCCTATTAAGCAGCGCAAAGAAAGTAATAGTTAATTAATAGAAACAAAACAAGAAAAGCTAGCAATATTACCACTTCAATGACCAATGAGCGTTTCATAATTGTTGACTTTCACTAGTTCATAATTACACTAGTTTTATACACTACCACTTTGGGGCTCTGCTCGCCAAAGCAGTTGTAAAAATACAGTAAAAACTGTAATATTGTGAATTTCTTTTTTACATTGTGTCCTTGCTGTATGAAAGCATTAGAAAACCTGTATAGTATCTATCTATCTATTAAAAATGTGCATCTGTCGTTCACCTGAATTTCCGGGTGCTGGACTGGGAATAGGCTGTCCTGTTATTACTGTGTCATTGCCTATAAACCACAAAATACAGTGATTTACATGATTTACAATTGGGGGCACAGGCAGAATCAGGCAGTGATGCGGGCTCCAGATCTGAAAACATGAGTCCCGCTCCTCACCTCTGTTCTGCTCCTCTGACATCTCCGCCTCCAGCTCATCTGGATCCACATAATGAAAATGATTTTCGTTCTCTGAACCCCCACATTTACCGCAACAGCAACAGCAGCAGCAAAGGCAGCAGCAACATGTGAAGATCATTCCCAATGCCAGAAGTGCCTGAAACAAAAACAGAAAACAATTACTTGTTGTTCTTGTTCATTTTTGCTTTCAACATTCATTTGTAAGACATGATTCCTGTCCTCCTCTGAGCCACATTATAACCACTTCCTCAATTCTCGGCTGATTTCAACATGAATGATTTTGTAGACATTTATGGCTAATCTTGATTTTAAGGTTAAAATCATGCCCAGTGCCAGATGTTTTCCACAACATCTGCGGATATTTTACTGCACCCAAACAGCAACAGAAAATGACAACAACAAAAAATCGTATTTTTCAGTCTCAGTTTCAAGTCCTTTAACATTAAATGGAGTGTTTTTGTTATTTTGCTAGGTGCATTAAAGTGGATACATATAATTAGAAAAATCTTCATTCTTATTTGCTCAAAAATAAACTGTACGCCATCATGGTTTTATGGGGTGAACGAGACATGCAGATCCATATACAAGGCTTTATTTCCAAGTTTATTATATAACAGGCTGGGGTCAAACAATGGCAAACAGGTACAACACAGGCAAGACAAAGAGTAATCCTAGGACAAGTGTGGGTCTTCGATCGGGGAACCCAAATCCAGAGGACTATGACAAAAGGAAAATCCAATAACACAAGCAATAGTACAGGCAAGGTACAAACACAGTCCGAAACAGAAGGCAAATATATCCAAGATAAAGAGGCAAGAATCAGGACATGATCACAGACTAGCGATAAGTGCAAACAATACTCGGCCCTGAGAAAGAGGTTTTTCCAAATTCTCCGATTTTTTTCAAGATGCAGTGCCATAACTTTTATTATTTACATTGCATATAAACAAAGAAATAAAAAATATATAAACATAGACGCAAACTACTCACCTTAAACCAGCATTTGGACATGAGGAAGTAGTATTTAACACCATCCTCTCCGAACTGGTCCGCGGCGTAGAGGCCCATGGAGCCATATTCGTCGTAGATCTGTCGTTTAGTGTCATCGTTGAGGATGGTGTTGGCATTGTTGATCTCTTTGAACTTCTCCACTGCTTCAGGGTTGTTCGGGTTCTTGTCTGGGTGATACTTCAGTGCCAGTTTCCTTGAGGTGGGGGATTACAACACAAAGCCTTTATAGGAATGCTGCATTTGTGATTTCTTGATTACTATAAGCTATAAACCAGAATACCTGTATGCTTTCTTAATATCCTCAGATGAAGCTCCTTTCGGTAAGCCTAATATCTGGTATAAACTCTCTCCAGCTCGAGACAGCTTTCGCTGAGGGCGGCTTGTATCTGCCATTGTCCGATTCTGCTAAAGCACTAAAGACTGAAGAACACAAATGGAGACAGTCATTATGCAATCCTTTCAATCTTCTCTACTGTTAAATAGAAGCAATTGGATGCCACAAAACGGATGCCATTGCATTAGATAACAACATGTCAAAGCAAAGTGGACAACTGTGAGAACTAACATTATATATCCACTAATAACCACCAAATCACTAGCTGATTCAACCACAATGAGCAATTATAATAAAGAAAAATAACAATGTCATTCATAAAAGTAAAATGTGTCCTTAAGATTCCAAACAGGGCATACATGACCAAACACAACCAAGAAATACAACCAAACAAAACAAGAAATAACGTAATATTATCAATATTCTTTATCCATTTAAAAAGATATTAAGTGTAAAGAAATATCCAGAGTTATTTATACATCCACAAAACGACTAGACAGTTACATGACTAATTTCGTTAACAAAAAAATGTTTCCGCTTTTATTACGAAAGCATTTGACATTTTAGTTTTGAGTAGACTGGCGCTGATTTGAGGTCAGGCCTGTCAGAGATCCTCACCTGACGGCCAACTAATAATTAATCAAAGCGATCACTTACCGTTTATGAAAAGTAGTGGATTTTTAATCAAGTTACTCGTGTATTCATTTCTACTGATATGTACAGCGTTTAAAAGGCGAATAGTGAAGTGGAGCCATTGGGCTTGGGCAGAGTTTAGACCAGGAAGTAGGAAATAAAGATCTACGTCAAAGCTCGTGGACAGAAAACAGCGGTGAAGAGTGAAAGTGACTCCTCTGTCTGAGAATTTGAAAAACCCGGCGAACAGAGAACGTTCTCAGAACATTGGCTAACATTCTCTCAAAGTTCTGAACAAACGTTCTACCAGTAAAAATGAATAAATAAATAAAACTATTTTAAAATAGAAATGTTTATTATACATTTTAAAGTAAAACCGATAACCCTAATTTGTAGCAATATTGTAAGACTTTTTGAACATAATTAGGAGAACAGATGATATGAAGATTTAAACCAGGAATGAAATTTGTGGATGCAGTAGTGTGGATTATTAATTTGTGGATTATTGTGATGTTTTTATCAGCTGTTTGGACTCTCATTCTGACGGCACCCATTCACTACAGAGGATCCATTGGTGAGCAAGTGATGTAATGCTAAATTTCTCAAAATCTGTTCCGATGAACAAACAAATGATCTAACAATCACCTATCTTAGGCCTGAAGGTGAGTACATTTGAGGTGAACTATTCATTTATGCAACCCCTTTTTATAACATTAGTTTCTAAGCGTGTGGTTGTATTTCTCTTTAAGGCAGTATCATTGGGATGGTTGGAGGCTGCTGCTCAGTCTGTTTTGTTTCGGCATCTTTTTCCCTTGTGCAAATAGCATCGTAAGCTCCTTCCTTCCATTCATCAATCCATCCATAAGTCCACCCACATGAATAAGTAAGTAGGACTTGCTGCAGGACTTGTCATGGCTTTCTGGATTGGCATTAATGGCTTTTTGTTCCAGATGCCCAGTTCTGTACATGTTCTTCCACTTAACTTTACTAACACCGTACCAGCCGCCTCTGAGAACATCACAGCCATGCCTGCCATCATAGATACTGCCATGTGACTTGTAGATCAGTACCAGCATGCACTGTATAGTATATGCTTAGGGAAATATTAAATGCTTATCCTCATCTTCCAGCAAACCTGTAGGGCTGAATGGGTTATATTCTCTGTACAGCTCCTCCGGAGCACACGGTAAGATGGTCCTATGGCTTTAATTACAGTAAAATGCATTGTTGCTTTAGCTGATTTTACTGTAGTAAACCTGCTTCTAACAGCTCGATGGTCATAAAGAAATTATTGGAAATGTAAAGGAGGATGCTAGAACAGAGGAAGAGTGCCAGTGTCACATCCAGTGTTTCATGTGGAGCATATAGAAATAAAATTAGAAAGGGTTGCCCTGCAAACTGAGTATTTTAAATATGATGTATGCTGATGATGTCAGTATTACAGAGATGTGTTCCTGTAATAATTTTACCAAGGTGTTCATTTTTGTAATAGACTGTATGCTTCTGTCACAGTTGTATTGTTTTGTATGAGTAGCTGCTGTACATAAAGACCAAAGAAAACTATTTTTACAACATGTGCTAAAATGTTAACGTCGAATATAAAGGACAAATCCAAATGACAAAAGAGAATGTTCAGCAAATCAGTTTTTCTAATAAAAGCAGGTGAGCATCATGTGTTACTGCTGTTGTAGCCCTCGTGGGTGAACCTCACAAGTCTGGCTCATATTTCACCCCAGAATAAAAACAGGGACATTTAACTTTTGTATTTAAATGTTATTCAAATAAGAATAAACAACACTATCAAAATAATACTTTTCTGTTTTCGCAGAATTGTAATGGGAATTGTGGAAATCAAAATGTTCATGAAAATAATTTTATGCAAACAATCTAAGAAATGTTGGGGTGATGCATGCCCTGGACATGATCGCCACAAGTTTCATTAAATTAAGATGCAAAAATATTTTATATAATATGAATAAAAAAATAAGTGATGTATACATAAGATATATACTTATTTTTATTTACTTATATTATACATGCAATAATAATACATAGCCAACCTTTGTTTTGGTTATGCCCACATATGTCCAGCAGGTGTCCCCAATGCACAAAACACACTAAGGCCCTAAATGTCCACAATACTTCAATTCTAAAATGAAAACATACCAAATATACCATTTGTGGTTCCTGTGGTGCTACACAAGTGCAACATCTAGGCCCATTTTCAAGAGAAATGGTTCGAAGTAAAAATTTCAGGCTAATGCTGTGCTTTATTAAAGCAGTTTGGGTGAGATGATTTTAGTGTCAGGTGCTCAGCTGAGATGTCGTAAATGCAACTTTATAAACAGACAAATGTCATGCTGACATTTCAGAGTGCTATTTCTTGGCTAAATGTCAGTTCTTTAACTGAGATATGGTGAGTCAACCGTACAAAGACAGATGAATGGCATTAAAGTGTAGCCAGTGGGAACTTTTTGCTAAATGAGGCTTTCAGCAGAACTTTCTGATCCAATAAGGGCACCTATTTATAAATCTATAGAGAGCAGAATATGATACTGATTTGAGGAAGGGCTTTTTTAACTTACAGCAACCAGAGATGAGAGCCTTTACAGTTCAACCTCAATGATTCTGATTAAAATGCAATTCCAAAAATGTTTACAGTGTGCTCCTTTATGTATTGTAACTACAATGATACATTTTTTTTTACAATGTATTCAAAGCAGATGATACTGTGATGTAACAGCATACAGTGTGCCATTCATTCAGATTAGATTTTATTGCGTTTCGTTGCTCTCTGACAGATATGCTTTGTAAAATAGATGTTTGCTGTGATGATGCTATGTTCGCATGAGCATATTCTGAATTGATTGGGTTTTGTTAACGACAAGCAGGCAGCACAATAGGGAAAAACACGTTTGTCAGTATAAATATCAAATTTTTATTGGCAATATTATTTGATCTTTTGTAAATAAAATAAAAAATCACCTAAAGAAGGTTCAGTTGAAAGAATATTCCAATATTTTGTTATAATTTCCTTGATCTGTTAAGACTGTTCCCTAAAAGTCAGGACACATTTAACTAAAAAAACAAACAAACATTTGCTTTTTATATTAGCTTTATGTAATAATTGTTGCCTATCTAACACTTTGCTGACTGAAGCCAAGTGTGTTGATATCCACGAGCTTCGAACTGTATGCGAGACTGTTCCTCAAAACTTTCTTCCAAATTCTTTTCTTCCACAGATTCAACATATTCGATGAAATTGACTCAACGGAAAACCCTTTTTAAAGATAGAGCATGAAAACTATCAACAGCAAGAGTTATGTTTCTATCTTTTTATTTCCAGAAGTAAATGCAATTTAAACTTCGAAAAAATGGATAGTGTTTTGGTAATAGACGTCTATATGAAGTTACCATAATTTTACATGTTTTTAAAAAAGGATTACTGTAATAAACCTATTCTGCCTCAAATTGCTCTATAGTTTGCAGAGTTTGGAGCTAATGGAGAAGCCTATGAAATAAGTTTTTATCAAAAACAAACAATCATCTCAATGATAAATTAGACAGGTTACTGATAATTATTGGAATTTATTTTAAAAAGTATACTAAAAGATTGTAAACCATGAGGACTTTGAAATTTCTTGATTTCTTTAATTTAAAATTAAAAAGTTTAACCCTTTATTGTTTGATATGATACAGACTAATGAACGTCTCTTTGATTTATGCTGATGGTTTGATGTACATTTATCTTATTTCTTATTTTTATTTCTCAATTGCTTGCTTGATTGGTTAATTAAGTTCGTGATCACTAACACCTGTTCTGTGACGTTTCACCAGGTGATCTTTGGACTTCATTTCTTTTTTATGAACGCTTGTAGGAAATGTCACTGTATGATTCACTGAAGATGGCTTGTGTTTAAACATCTGAGTGTTGTTTCCTCTTGCAAATGAAAGTGATTAAGAAGGTTAAGCAGAAGCCTTACTGGAAAACGATGTGATGTTTGATCTAGGCAACCCAAGAAGTTCAGCATAGTGAACTATTATTTTTTTTCTTTTTTTTTTTTCTTTACAGGAAATTAATCTTTGAAATAGCCTATAAGAAGAAATAAAAAGCAAAGTCTTGTGCTGTTTAAATGAGTTTGTTTCTTCATAATGACAGATTTGGAGAAATGCAGCATTCCATCATTTTCACTCCAATGCAGTGAATGGGTGCCGTCGGAAAAAGAGTCCAAACATCTGATAAAAACATAACAAAATATTCCAGAAGTAATCCACATGTCTTCAGTCCATCAGTTAACGTCATGTGAAGGGAAAAGCTGCATGTTTGTAATCCATCAAGACATTTTTAACATCAATAGAAATCTAATACATAATAACGTCCTTTGTGGATTATTGTGATGTTTTTATCAGCTGTTTGGACTCTGACGGCACCCATTCACTGCAGAGCATCCATTAGTGAGCAAGTGATGCAATGCTACATTTTTCTAAACATTTGTTCTTGAAGAATATTAGTCAGAAAAGTGAGACTGATGATTTCTTGGCTAACCTCAAACTAGTTCTTAAGACAAGAGTCTTAACATAATGTCTATGCAGCTGGCCCCAGAAAACCATTTACAGATTGTTCAGTTGTTGAAATGAACTAATCTACATGGGGAGTCAAAGGGGTGTGGCATATACTGTAATATGGGCTACAATATTAAGTAGTATACAGAAATGACAATAAATTATCACAGAAAAGCAAAAGTCAGTAGTTATCATTCCATAAAAATTATGCCATGCAAAGTAAAATGTAAATAGAGTAGTGCTATTTTGAGTATTTTTGTTACTAGCGACTGTAGGTACTTTTGTTTATTCAGTGTAAATGAATGAGCCTTCTGTTGACAGGATCTGCTTCCTTGAGGCTTGGTTCCCCAAACAACTGGATTTTACTGATAGTCAAACTAGCATCTGGGGGATGGTCATTCTTGAACATTCTGTGCTGTTCAATGCAATTTTTTTTTTATACCATAACTTTGAACACAATATTTCTTTCGATCAACAAAAAAAGCGCTTGATCTTAAGCTTCCGCTTTAAATCTTGAAATATGTTTTGTATATACACAAATAGCACTTAAATACAGAATGTATTTCTATTGTACTCATTTGTAAGTCGCTTTGGATAAAAGTGTCTAAACGTGAATGTAAGTGTATGGAAATTGAAATGACCTGGATATGATTTGAAACGTAATCCCCTCTGGTTTCACAGACGAGGCTTAAATGAAAGTCTGAGCTGTTTCAACTGAAAGAAACTTGCACTGAATGATCATAAAACATGTCAGTGCCTTTGTTTTGTCTTAAGATGCACAGAAGTAATGATTGAATAATATATAACTTTCATTTCCTCAACTGTGCACTGACGCCAAAGAACTGAAGCAAACAAAACCGGTCATAAAGTTTGACGAGTTTAGAGCAGATAGGGTTTATAACTTGAACATGTGGAGCACATGTTGCTTGTAAGCAAAATAAATGCAAATGAAGAAGGCAGTATTGGAGACACAAGATAAGCAGAGTTATTTGTGGGTTTTATAATACAGGAATATGTCTTCTGTAAATACATATTTACATTCTAACAAATCAGATGACGCAAATGACCAAAACGTCTACAATGGTGGTGTTTGCAGCTGAAAAAACACCAGAATGCTGATCTCTTGTTCGGGGGGTTTTGTGTGTTTTCTTATTGTTTTGTGTGACAAAAAGTCCAGCACCCTATCTAAGTTTGACTAAATGTGCATCTTTGGTATTTTTTCACCTGTTTTATGGTGAAAATGGTGCATCTGGTTACTTAATAAAGAAACAATTTACCAGACCTTGAGGACAGATTTAAGGACACATACACATAAAATTGAATTTTTACCTCTATGTTATACATGCTGCTTCTTTACAATCATTCATGAGATTGATTAGAAGTTTTTTTTTTTATTATTATCTGGTGTACTTTTTTTTCTGAACCCAGTGTGCTGTATTTATGAAAAAAACAAACAAACAAACAAATTTGATGAAACATCAAAAATTATTTTTAAGTGGAAAATATATATTTAAGTGGAACTGTTGTTTCCTATACAGTAGGCTATATTTTGAGTCATGTGACCGAAATAATGCAAATCAGGATGGTTATTGGAAATATTCTTTGAGCGGGTTATCATTCCATTTTCTCACATGGTCTGTAAAGCCGCTTGCAGCTTTTTATGAAAGTGATCACAGCAAAAAAATTGCATCCTGAATCCACCGCTGACAGGACTGAGAAGGAAGAGAGGTACGTTGATGTTTAATGGATTCTAGCTAGTGTTCTTCATATAAGCTTTTATTATCCCTTTGGGGAAGTTTTGTTTCAGTGAGTTTCCATGAGTGTTTCATAGAGAAAACAATACATCACAGCTACAAAAACTATTTGAAATGTCTTTTTTTCTGTGATCAAAGCTGTATTTTCAGCATCATTCCTCCAGTCTTCAGTGTCTCATGATCTTCAGAAATCATTCATTAAATTATTATCATTTATAAGTGGTCTCCGATTATTAATAATGGTTCTTATTTTCATCAGTACTGAAGATAACCATTAAAACCTTTTTTTAGGCTTCTTGGATGAGTAGAAACTTTAATAAATTGCATTTATTTGACATCTTCTGTAACATTATAAATATCTTTAACATCATTTTTTGAAAGAGAAATTGAAAAGAAATTAATAGTTTTATTCAGCAGGAACATTATATTGATGCTTACCCTAAACCTTTGAATGGTACTTCATGACCATTTCCATAAAAATATGAAGCACACTTTAAAAAAAAACAAAGTTGAGAAAACCTAAAAGTCAAAAGCATCCAGCTTCAGAAGATTTTTGTTTTCTCAACTTTTTGTTTTATACATTGAACACAAGGAGTTAAGAAAACTCACAAATGTCCTGAAGCTAGCCGCCTTAAAATTTTAGGTTTTCTAAACTTTTGATCTTTTACAGTGCAGCACATCAGCTTTACATGACAGGAATACATTACTTATTCAAATATATTCAAATAGAAAACAGTTATAAAATATTTTACAATATTACTGTTTTTACTGTATTTCTGACCAAATAAATGCAGTATTGGTCACAATACCGGAAAATAAAAACCTTGTATTGTATCTAAATAAACGTGGTTGTGTTTTCAGTGGGTGAGTGGGGGGCTGAAGCGTGAATCCGTATTCAGAAAAGCAAGGAAAACAAATAACGTTTACATTACTGTATGTAAAATTACGTACGTTTACATAAAGTAAGTAGGAGAGATGATTGAGGACGATTGCAAATGATTTGCAGATTCTATGCACCACTGACAAAACAAAAAAATATATGTAAAATGTGTGGAAATACTGCTGGTCAAGTATAAACAGCATAGTGTGATCGCGAATCTCGAAAGTGAAGCTTAAAAGCAGTTTCAATGCATTTATATAAGACTACAGTGATTAACAATTACCCACAAAACAAAATCAAGACTTTGGAAAAGTGTACATTTTTGTATTCATTTCTTGTGTCTAATGTCGCTTTAAAATGAATCACTTGTTGCAAATAATTTTTTTTAAATTGTATTACTGATGTCACTGATGCATATGGAGCAACATATGCACATATTCATATAAATGACTGCTCTCTGTTCCATCCACCAGAAATTGATGGCACGAAAATGAAACTGTCAAGAGTCATCATTCTCCTTTTTCTGGGAGTGTTTTTTAAGGTGGGATAATATTTAACTCTTATAAAAGTTATTCAGTTATATATATATATATATATATAGTATGTATTTATACAGTTATGCATATATACAGAATTTATTACATTTAGCATTAACTCTTTAATGCTTTTCTTTGGTAGGTTGCTGTGGCAGGTATTATACATAGATTTTATTTCTGCTCATTATCAATGTATGGAATAAATAATATGTATTTTTCCATTAATCGTCTGCATGTTAGACTGAATACTGTCACAATGCTACATTGCAGATAGTTCCACACAGGTGTACTGGTTAGAGCTTGAAATCGAGTCATCGGTGTACGACAATATCACTGATTATCTGAAACAGCTGTTAATAATAAACATAACTAATGCATCTGTAACAGACATCACCATCACAACAGGTAAACAAACATATAATGCTTGAGATTACACTTCAACATATCTCACACTTTTAAAAAGTAATACAATAAAGAAATATAAAATAAAATAAAATTAGAAAAATGTTTAATTTTCTGCCAGAAATTTGTACATTTTATGGACTTTGCTTTAACCCAAAACATTACACAATGCAAAGTGTAATTCAAAAATCCTTCATGTTAACACCCTATTTTTAGAGTACAAAGAATGAAAATAAAATATAAATTGTGGCTTCCCTGTTGAGCATTAGAAAGTTTAAGAATAAATGTGCTTGCTTTTTTTTCTTCAGTTAAATATATCTACAAAAAAGAAAAAAAAAAAAAGAAAAAGAGAAAAAAAATCCAAAATGAAAGAAATTAAAAAATTACACATTGATTCCAAATTAAAATAAATTTCCCAAGAATACACATTTTGAAAGACTGCTTTGAAGATTTAATTGAAGTAAGGATTTGGAAGGTTTCAATTGTAGAAAAAAAGAGCAAATTTTTCTAAATCAATAATTTTTAGGTTAAATTCACCCCATGTTTACCTGATATTTAGGAAAGCTAATACAATGTATTTATAAGGTACGATAATTGATCAAATATATGATGGGGACATGAAAATGTACTGCATAAGGGAACTGACCCATATAGGTTTCAAGAAAATAGAAATTATGGGCAGTTGCTACATCTCTGAATAATCTGTAAAAAAACAAAAAAAAAAAAAAAAACATAATGTGTTGTTTGCAGATTGCAAACTGGATGAGACGCATAAAAATTGTTCATGCATGGTGGACTACACATACAGTGAGGAAATGTGCAAAAAATATGGCTGCTGCAATGACACCTGCAGGCAGAAAGTTGATGACATTGCTGTGTGTCTGCCTAAATCAAGAGGTAGAGTATTGTTTGATATGGGCACAGGATTTCTTGAAAAAAATAAATAAATACATGAATACATAAATAAATAAATACTGTTCATTAAATGCTACAATTCTTATTCTTTCCAGTAAGCATCAATGGAGTTACTACATTTGCAAACGAGTCTTGCATACTTTTATGTGATCCAAGCAAACAAAAAACTGACGAGTACAAGGAAAACAACGAGAAAATGATCCAAATGGTATGTACTGCTGAAAATCAGTGCAAAAAAATAAATAAAAAATAAATAAATTCCTAGTCATTTTTAAAGTAAATTGATAAAAAATTATGCTTTTACATTGTTTTTATTATATTTTTTCAATATGGTGTTTGATGTTTAACATTTTATGTTGTTTAATTAATTAATTATATTCTATCTAGCTTTTACTTGAACAAATACAAATTTTATGTCATCATTAATTATTGCCTACTGTAGGCAAAAAGGAAATACAGTATATGAACTGTAAAATATACAGGCACTGTTTTGTCAAGTGCAATGCTTAAAAACTGTCACTGTATTGTTGGTTTTTATTAACTTTATCAACTCCAGTAATATCTGCACTGTTTGTATATATACCTAACCAGTATATTTCAATTTCTTTTAGCTTGCAAAACAATTCAGCACATTGAAAAATTTTGATTCTCTGATTATCAACAGTTACAGGTAATCATGATAGCACCTCTTTACTGTTCTATCGACACACATAAAAATTCCATGAAATGTAGTAACGTTTCCCATTTGATTTAAAGGAGTGGCAGTGTGATCGTAAATTATACGGTGCAGGTAATGGGCTCAGTTACGCTTAAACAGTTGGAGAACGTTACCAACAGTCTGCCTGCTTCTGATCTGAAAACAACAGGTAACTTAGTCATTCATTCATTGGGTGAACTACTCCTTTAACTTTTATTATTAGTATTATTATTATTTACAATGCTTATAATGGTTTGCTATAAAGAGAGGTTTATTGCACAATCACACCTTGTTATTTTCTCCAAAGGCTTTGTCGTTATTGGAGGTCCTCAGGGTCCGATTGATATCGACTCCTCTGTAAATATAACTTGTCGTCCGAAAGAAACCCTGGGAGTGGTAAGGTGGTACTTAATAGATGAGTGGAATACAAAAAAAACAGAGATCACAAAAGGACAAGAGGCAGACTTTACAAGCAACGTTTTGACAATGGAGGACAATGTTCATCTAAATCATATTTCAGGCAGCTGGAAAGGTAAGTTTCTGCATGCATACACAACTAGGATAACTGCATGACTTTCAGAGTATATTACAATTTTAAATAACTGAATCTATCTATCTATCTATCTTAAGGATCAATTCAGTGCGTGTATGCAAAAGGGTCCATACAACATACAGCAAGTACAGTGTTGGACATAGCACTTCTGCCAGAAATACAGGCTAAGAGCACTCCCCAGTTTTCTGATTGTATAAATAACCAATTCAAAACGGCTATCATTGAATGTAAAATTTCAAAAAGTACAGAAAATTACACGGTTACTTGGAATACTGCTCTTAGTTTCACAGAAATAGGACCAGGTGAGCATCTCATTACCACTTTTGCTCTCTCTGTGCAATCAGCCGGCGTAACCAATGTGATTGAAAGATAAATATGTATTTATTTACTTATACTTTTTTACATTGTGATAAACGATTTTCATATCCCTGTATTTTCTAGAAATCCAGAACAATGTTTTAACTTACAAAGCACAGGCGATCATAAATTGTGGAATCATATAATATGAATAGGAATGAGACACTGAATGTTGCATGCACATTCACCAACAAAAGAGCCAAGTCCAACCAAAATAAAACCCAAAAAGTGGAGATCCCAGTCATTCTTGGTAAGTTTTGCTGTTGTTTACCTTTTGGTCTCTTTGAAATCTTAACTGGAGCGCAAGAACACAGACTACAAAATGACTTTTGAGAGCTGCAGTGGAAGATGAACAATGAATGATTATATTTTATCATTTGGAATGACATTTGTGGTGCATTTTTCTTTTTAAAATGTGATGAAAAAAAGCCATACGGGTTTGGAATGGGAATGATAGTGAGTAAAGGGGGAAAGTGAAGTAATGTATTTGAATGTTTTGAATAACTAAGATGAATATTAGACTTTTTATTAATTTTTTTTATTGGAATTATAAAACACAATTGATGAGAAAAACCAATCAATAGTACTGTATATAATTTTTTAATACAGGCAGTTCAAATTCTGCGAAGAAGATAGAGTGTGGGCCCATTACAAAAAACAACTATACCGCCATTTATACCCTGTGAGAACTCTGCTGTTGGTTCAAAAATGAGGCCGTTGCAATGAAGGATGGAAAGAAGAATTCTCTACTTGTGTGAATTTGGAACTAAACAGCATTAAAAAGGATATAGAGGTATCATTCTTTTGTATTCATTTACTGTTTATGTTTTTGTATTCATTTACTGTTACTGTTATGTTCATCTACAGTCATTTACTGTTATTGCTGGACAGATTTAAACTTAGCACTAAATTCTTTTAACTTTTTTTTTTTTTGCTGTCATAATAACAGACATTAAATAAAGGCATTGCCTTATTAAGGATGATGCAGACGGACTTTTCGTACGAATAAAGGATTCGACCACTGTGCAGACATTCAACTCATATGCAAATATTAACGCATCTGTGGGTATTCTAGAAGCCATGAACAAAGTGTCTAAACAGCAGTCGAATCAATGGAACGATACTGTCATGCCTGTATGTATGTTTTCTCTTCAGTTTCTTTGTGACATTGTGTGTTGACCCTCTTATTAACATCTTTAAAATCTTCAGTGATATTGGTTTGGGAACAGGGTTGTTATTTATTTATTTTTTTAACTCTATTGCAATAGTTTGATGAGTGGTTGTTATAAAAACGTTAAAAAAAAGTTACTCCAAGTAATAATCAATAATCAAATCCTTGTGATTTCTCAATGTTTAATCACATTTCACTTTACATTGCAGAACTTTGTCAGTGCTATAAGCAACGCTTTGAATAAAACAGATTCCTGGAACAATCCTGAAACTAAAAACACTAATTTATCTGTAAGGTATCTACAGACTGTTGAGAACATTATAAGCAACTCGAATCTGACTATGAGTCAGCCTCAAAATCAAATAATGTTCAACTGGAAGTCTGTAATAATACTGGAGGCGCACATTGCAGCAACTTTAATGCAAGCATCAGCACAGACAGTAGTGTCGTTGTCGTTGCATTCCGGAACCTTCACGAAATTTTACCCAAGTATGCAAGGCCCTTAGAGACCACCATCTTGTCAGTCCCACTGTAAACAATAAGACCAATCCCATCTCTGTCCAGATGATGTTCGATCACGGTGAAGATAGACTTCGGAATCATGAAATGTATTGTCTTTTCTGGGATGA